>NW_015506222.1:107044-123689 GCF_001515645.1 Sinocyclocheilus grahami | reverse complement strand
GGGTGATGTGTGGGGGGGTGGTGTTGGGGGCGGGGGGGGGGGGGGGGGGGGGGGGGGCAGAAAAAAAAGAATAAAAGTTAAGAACATATAAAACATGAATACCATTTTTTAAAAAAGGAAGACAGCACTGTCTCTCTTGTCCCGGAGGCATGGCATAAAAAGAAAATCAGCTCTCATTATTTTAATAGCATTATTTTCCTGCTTCGCTGGAAATAGCTCTTCTTCCCCTACTCATTACTGTCAGCATTCGGCAAATCGCATGACCTGTCAGATACCAGCCCTTGATTATGTTTGTCATCAAACAGTCTGTTGACTAACTGAAACCGCTGCCAGTATCTGCACCTTTGATGCTATGACAGCATTTTATCATCCCTGGATTTCCTTAAATACATCTCCTTTGTGTGCAGCTGCAACAGTGGCCTTTATAATTATAATTATAAACACATCTACACGGGATCAATTCCAGAACACGTGTTTGGGTTGACCATCTTTGTAATAACTTTTTTTTCCTGAGTGGAAAAAGCCTTTAAAATACACGAAAACATGACAGTCTTGCCATCACCTTCAACATTGATGTGTTTTTCTCATTAATGCTGATTCTGGTAGGGAGGTTAAAAGTATCTGAGCTGTTGCTGAAGTATTTCACTTGATGCTCAATTAAGTTCAAATGTAATTGGGTTGTTTTTTGCAATACTCCCATTCAGGCATCATACATTTTTCATATATTTTGCCCAATTATAATGTTTAGTAAAGGTTGTTTTATGCTAACAGTTAATAACTTAGTTTGCTGTGACTACTCGCAACCCTCTCTCTGACCATTCAAATTAAACGAGGATGGTTTTTTTTTGTTGTTGCTGGTTGTTAAATTCATTTAATAAAATTAGGTACATGAAATGACACAATTGCTAAACATTTTGTTTCTACTTAATTTAATTGTGTTCAATCTAAATATGTAAAACTGAAGTTTACTTAATTTGGTTGGTACTATGAAAAATGTTTGTATCATAAACTGAAACAAGGCAGTGGCTTTTTATTTCCCGGCATGTTTTGCATATGGGTTGGATCAGAAGAGTACATTTTGAAAGTGTTGAGATGTTGACTTGAAGTGTTTTTGAGTAAAGGGAAAGACCTGGTATTGTTCAATGATCAGTTAAATTTTTGTGGTTACCATTGAGCTGAAGCGTGGAACTGGTCACACTTTATTTTAAGGTCCAATTCTCCAGATTAACAAACCATTAACTATGAATTTTGTCTCAATAAACTCCTAATTTGCTGTTTATTAATAGTTAGTAAGGTAGTTGTTAAATTTAGGTATGGGGCAGCATTAGGGATGTAGAATATGGTCATGCAGAATAAGTGCTTTATAAGTACTAATAAACAGCCAATACTGTATGTTAATAACAACCTGATCTCATAAAAATACGTACCTCTGGGTACTTTTCTGCAACACCGTTTTTACGTACCTTAATGCACGTTTCGCCGCAGTTTCAAAGATAAATGTCCACTGAGAGGCGCTAAAACACGAGTTCAATACGTGAACCCTGGCACGTTTTTATTACGTTGATATAGGTACGTATTGCTGTGTTTTTTATTACGTTGCTTCAGGTATGTACTGCGGCGGTTCAGAATTCAAATATCCGGGGACTGTCGCTAAAAGTTAATGCTCTATCGTGTTGGAAATATGCCCTACACCAAACCAACCCTAAACCTACCCGATAGTGTTAACAAATGCAAAACTGATATAAAAACACATGTGGATGCAACCATGCCATTTGAAATTCCTTATATGCAGATTTGAACTGTTTTGTCAAACCATAGTTACACAGGATTTGAACCGGAGCTCCTCACCTCTCAACTACGTCTCTGTACTCCATGAGCTACCGAACAAACCTGTTGTAGATGAAAACCCATAGATATGAAGCTGGATATGTGCGATGCTAACATTCAAAAGCATCAGTTTTCAAATCTTCCAGCATATTAAAATTGTTTAGAAGTCATAACATAATATCCGTCAAGTAATTGTGCGAAAATTACGCTTTATTAATCGAAACTCGGTAAATGTGTGTGAACAGGAATAAAAGGTGTTGGAGTTGCACTGCCTCTAGTGTTCATTTCTTTTGGAAACTGCAGTGATATGTACTTATTGGTATTTCGCATATTTCGCATCTCGCGAAAAAGTGCCCCCAGGTACGTTTTTGCCATGAGACTAGGTAGGTTAATAATAGGCATGCTAATAAGCAACTAGTTAATAGTGAGAATTGGTCCCTATACTAAAGTGTTACCGTGGAGCTTGTCGTTAAGGTTGTGGGTGGCTACATTAATTAAGTTTATAGTGTATGTTTCTCCATTCAAAGAGCAATAATTGCATTAACATCAATGCAGTGACGAGTAACTTCCTACTGAAATATCAAGTGTTCGTATTACTCACATTTAGGTGCTCTTCAGTCAACACATGGGAAGAATTCTACCCAAACAAATTGAGTGCAAATTGCTACGTCAGTTTTGTTGAGTATAGTCTATAGGTTTGTTTTTACAACTCACGTTCTCCGGAGAGGTCCAGGGTACGAGAATGCGTCTTCTCAGGATCCACAATCTCAATAGTGTACATTCCTTTATCCTTATCAGTCGTTTCGACTATCTCCAAAGTTGCCATTGCTGGGTTGCCACCAATTCTCATCCTTTCTGATGCACTGATTTTAGAATCCCTTGAAGTACAAAGAGTAAATGAATGCAAAGAAACCCATGAATATCTGTTCATCACTGAGAGAATGATAAAACCAATACGATCACAAGCATGCTTTTAACATGTTACACCAAAGGCCTGTTTAATCCCAATCCCTTTTTTAAGCTCAATTGTTTGCTCATTTTCCATAGAGTAAATGCTCTCAAAACATTTTTTTAAGTGGGGCATCAAATTAGCATGTCCCTAGTGTAAAATTAGACACGGTGGGTGTTTTTTTTGTGTGCCACGACTGAATGTGAAATGTCCCCTGCATTAATACCTGCTCTGCGTGTGATTCAAAACGTGCTACAGGGTGAGGAAAAGACCCAGAATAGCCACTTCAAAATGCTAATACAGGGATTTGAGAAGCCATGGGAGCAGGAAGAGGCTTTTCTCACTGCGTTAGAATTTCACATGCTACTGAATCACCTCCAGGGCAGAGCATTAGGCAACTGCAATCAGAATGATTTGTTTTGTGTCGACAACAGAGCGAGGAACAAGACAGACTCTTTATTCCTGTAATTTCCTGTAGTTCAATAATCATTTATTTTGTACACCTCACACTAAAGCAACACAAAACTATAGACCAAAATCTGAAAACCATGTTTACATGTAGAGTCGTTGTCACGCCTGGGGACATGAAGAGGCATGTGCATTTCATTTGCAAGTGTATTTGTGTATCTTTTTTTTTTATTCTAGGAAATCGTTTCAAGGGAGAGTGGAAAATGTGCATACTTTTGTTTCCAATGGATCTTCATCTCCTCTGTGTAATATTTCATATGGCACTGAAGCATAATGCCCTCCGCAGTGCACTGAATCGACAACTCGGAGGCGGTGGATCCTGTCCAGGTCCAAAAAAGAAGGAAAGAGATCTTAAAATTCACCAACATTGCTGTGATTCACCATGTGTTAAAGCTGAGATTTTTTGCTATCTATGCAAAGATTTTCAAGTAGGCACCCAGCGACAAGGAACAACTGTTTTTCTCTTCAAAATGATCCTTCTACTGTTTTCATGTTATTGTTTTTTGGAATAAAGATTAAGAATTATTTTAGTATACTGGAAACTGAAGTGGGTAGACGTGCAATGAATTGTGTGTAAACAAATTTGTGAATCTGACAACATATTTTACCTTAAAATCATGAGTAATTGTAATTCGAAAAATAATATTCATCAATTCTCCAAAACACTGTCCTATGTAGGGATTTTATAGCTTATCCAAGCATCTCAGGGCGAAGACAGGGAAACACCTCGGATGGATGGCCAGTCCTCAAAAAATTATATATATATATTATTTAAGTTATTGTTATGTTTTTTACCAGTCAAACGTTTGGACACACTTGACTGAATTTATGCTTCTAAACGCTCTTTGTGAATGAACAGCTTATGCTTATAAAAGCTTAAAATTGGCTTTATATAATTGTAATAGTATTTTTATCTACTTTGTATATACATTTTAATTTGATGGATTTACTATTAAGCTTATGCACTTTTTTAATCTGGATATGTTTTCAGAAGAATCACTTAAACACCACATCAACAAGGCATGCTTTTTTAGCAAAAGAGTATCAGAGTCTCCCTTGGTTTACAGTCATACAATTCATCACTAAGATCCTGACTGCTCCAGCGCAGCACTAAATATGAACTATGGGAAACCATAAAAAGTTCCTAATTGAAGTTCTGGTTCATTTTAAGTTAAATGACCAGATTTAGAGTCCATGGATAGAGAAGATGAGAGAGGGGTGGGAGACGGTTGATTTAAAATCAGCTGATGTTTACACAAGGAAAGACATGCTGACTTTGGAGAGCCAAATGACAAGCACGATGATACATGTTATACACACCAGAGATACGACTGAGCTCGTTAATGATTTCATCAAAAGCTGTGGGCGAGAAAAAGACATCTGTAATACATGTTTAATGGAACATTTTCCAGCACACATTTACATTTTTCTATATTTGATAAGACAATCCTGAGAGACGGTACCTTTGCCAGAAACATCAATCTGTGACACATCTTGACCTCTGTCATCAGTGATGGTTGCTTTATATAGTCCCACATCCTTCTTGGAGAACTACAATAGCAGGATACAAAATTGAAGAAAAAAAATAAATAAAAAATACAGCATCTCACAAAGACAATGCTTTTTTTTAGAGCATTACTGTCAGAATAGGTTTTGTGCTACATTGTCTTGGGAGTAAATTATAGGTATTTCATATAGTTTTGTAAAAATAATCCTGACAAAAAATGTCAAAGAATAACCAACATTACAGAAAATTACAATGGCACTGAATTGATAGAGACCCTTGGTTTCAATCCCTGGGAGTCAAAAACTCTTAAGGTTATTTCTCATGTGAAATGTTCTTATGGTAGTTCTCACAAGATGTCAGGAGCGATTACAATAAATACACTATAATTTTGTCATGCGTCAAGCTTCTTTGTATTTATGGAAGTTGCACAAGCTGTTTTACTTTGTAACTGGGAAGAATATCGACTGAAACAAAAACAGAGCAATTACCCATAACAATCCAACAGGGATTATTTGTCTTTTCACTGAAATAACCGTAGCTATGGCACTTAGCGTTGAGCATGCTTCAGTGCACTTTTGATCAATTTTAAACTTTGATTATGGAAAACACAAACACAAACGACTGTTATTGACTAAACTAGTGATCATGAACCCATAAATGGGTCACAGGTCCGTTCTGTTCTCTGGACATGATGGGAAAAAAACAAATGTAAATGCTACTAATAAATTGCAATTAGCCATATAAATGTGTATATAATCACAATATTAAGAGACCATGAATAGTAAAACATTCAAGAGAAGTAGCTTCCCCTCATATTTAGTTGTTGACATCAAAAGGCTGTGCATCAAACTCATTTTTTTAAAGTAAATTCACTAATCCTAATGGATAATACTAATACAATCTAGCCCAGTGTTTTTAGATCACTGTTATACAAAGTTATGTCATGAAACTCTAGATGGTGCATACTGATAGGTTCTAACTCAATCTGATAGAATCTCATCATTGGTTTCTTTTCACGTCACCAGCCAATGAGCTTGCTGCTCAACATTCAAATACTTGGCTAGTGCTTGCTGTAGCAGTTGCAGTACACTTAAAATTACCCTCCACCTTCCCCAGCTCCACCTGTATAGATCTGCTACGGGGTCATTTCATGTATGTTATATATGGATGTTGTTTCATATATGTTAAATGTGTACCAGCAGTACATGCTCACAGCAGCATGTCTGTGGATGTATTAGCAGTAGCAAGTCTGTCCTGCCAAGACAAAACACATAAACATTGTTATGTCTCTCCGAGAGTTGTCATGACATAAGTATTCACTGGAAATATTAAATAACCTGGAATATAATATTTTAGGTGAGCTACTCTTTTAATATATTTCAGTGTGTGATTTTAAGGCTTTTTGGTTAACTTTTGTATGATAAGCAATTTTGACACAGTTAAAAACCACTTTGCTAAACTATTTTTTAGCTCCCGTGTTTATGGAATGAAGTGCTCACATTAGTAAGGGGGAACTTGCAGACTCCTGAGCTCAAGTCGGCGGGCACCTCAGGAATCACCTCTACATCGTCCTTATACCACTGGAACACAGAGTCCTTCTTCAAATTAGCCACCTGAAGGGGGTCAGACATGCAAGAAAATGCCAATATATCATCAGTCAGTCAAAGACATTCAGTTTGCTTTGGCTAAATCATTCCCATTCAACTTGCCTTGCAAACAAGAGTGACAGAGGCAGTATCCCCAATTTGAGCGGACAGGAACTCCATAAAGTGAGGACCTGGAAAAAAAAAGAATTACAAAACTCGAAGAATCAGTGAGCAACCCTACTGCTAAATAAATAAATAAATAAGCCAGCCTAAGTGGTTTGCTAGTCTCACAGTCTGCCCAAGATGGTATTTATCTGTTTTAGCTGGGAGGTAAAGTGACAAAACTTGGAACCTTTTCTAAATCTACTAGTCTGAGAAGAATATACTACGCAATACAGTGTAAAAGAGAGACTGGCATATTATTAACAATCTCTTCTTGTATGTAAAAAAAAAAAAAAAAACATGAGGGCAATGACAGAATTTTAATTTTAGGCTGAACTATTCACGTAAGCCATTTTTCAGCAGGAAACCAATAAGAGATGTTGTATATAATGCAAAGCTTGTTTGTAAAAAAGTAATACCAAGAATGGATTACAAAACCACAGGGTCTGAAGTTTACTTCAACAGCTATATCAACAGGATGAGTGCAGTACCCTCTTTCACACGAATGTACTCCCTCCTTTGGTATTCCGCCTCAGCCAGCGCTGCCTTGAAGGCTGGAAAAGGAAAATAAAGCAGGAACTATAAGAGGTCAGTGAGTAGAGTTCAACAGAGGAGCACAGTATCTCAAGAGGAGAGCTGCAGAAGCCCTAGAGCGATGCTGGCTCTCACCGTCTCCGATCAGCACCAGAGAGGACTGGGCCTTGGCTCTGCCATCTTGGATCTGCACAGTGAAAGTGCCCTCGCTGTCGTCAGTGAAATGATCCATCACCATCTCAATAATGCCCGTAGCTGCATCGTGACTCATTTTAGTTTGCTGTGAAAAAGGAAAACATTTCTCTCCTAGGCTTTTCTTAGGAGGCTCACGCAAATAGAACAGAAAAACATAACAGATGGTAGTATTGCAATGGAGCTGTTTATTTGGATTGGTTGTGTTTTCTTACACAGCAAAGGTTGGAGCTAAGCTTAAAGTGATAGTTCACTGAGAATGACAATTCTGTAATCCAATACAAAACCAGTCCATGCTGGGCTTTTCATTTCAATGAGAGGGATGCACCAATATTCAATTGCTGGCTGATATCGAAAAGCAGATAATTATGTTATGTCTGATATCCAGTTAAACTGATTAAAATCCAATACTAAAAAAAAAAACACACTAAAAGCTAAAATCACACAATTATAATGTACAGTACACAAATGAATATTTAATTTTAGATCTGTTATTGGTTACATTTAACAAGCAATTATTAAAATATTGGTGTTTGTGAAGATTTATGACAAAGGATATTAGAATATATAATTAAATATACTATATGTGACCCTGCATTTATATAATACACAATTAATCCATTTTCCAAACCGTGTTTTTGGCTTGTCCTGAATCACTACGGTACACCTATAATAAGTGTTTCTATTCTGACTATTTAGACTGGTTCGGGTAGGTACCACTGCGGAGTAGCCCAGTACCTGCGTGATTCGTCATAGACATAAACAGAGAGAAGTAGCTCCGGCTACAATATTCTTCCGCAAGACGCACGCAGTTCTGTTTATTACGCAATAGATAATACTTGCATTTTTAACATTCCAGGTAGTATAACAATAATTATGAATTAACATGCATCAGATAATGTAAACAAATTAATTGCTTGCACTCACAAAAAAAGTCATTTTTAGCCAAATAAATATTTCAGAGCAAAGAATAATTAGACAAAAATGTATATGCACTATATAAATTTTGTAAACACTTCATAATAAGATTATATACATTAACATTAGTTAAAGCTGCAGTCCGTAACTGTTCAAAATTTATATAATACACAATGAATCCATTTTCCAAACCGTGTTTTTGGCTTGTCCTGAATCACTACGGTACACCTATAATAAGTGTTTCTATTCTGACTATTTAGACTGGTTCGGGTAGGTACCACTGCGGAGTAGCCCAGTACCTGCGTGATTCGTCATAGACATAAACAGAGAGAAGTAGCTCCGGCTACAATATTCTTCCACAAGACGCACGCAGTTCTGTTTATTACGCAATACGCAATTACGCAATAGATAATACTTGCATTTTTAACATTCCAGGTAGTATAACAATAATTATGAATTAACATGCATCAGATAATGTAAACAAATTAATTGTGAAATGTTACAATCATTTCCATGACCTTTTATGATTTTCTTGAATTCCCTGACTTTTACAAACCTGGAATATTACCAGGACTGTGGGACCCTGATTATACTGTTCAATTAAAGTGTCAAGTGTGCATGTTGAACATGGTCCGTGTTCGATCTCTACTATGCAGGGTCACTTACTTGGGTTGCGTATGTCATAGCTGAGGGCCAACATCTTCTCCAGCTCTAAAGTGGAGAACAGAAGCAACTATAATTTTTTTATCAACTATCATCATTATCAACAATTTCAAGACGATCACAACACAAATCTTTATTATTATTATTAAGGATCTTTGACATATATTATATTATGGCAGCAGTGTTGGGGTAATGCATTACAAGTAATGCAAGTTACATAATCAGATTACTTTTTTCAAGTAACCAGTAAAGTAGCACATTACTTTTTAATTTACAAGAAAATATCTGAGTTACTTTTTCAACGCCAGTTACTTTTTCCCCCCATTTATTGATTGAAAGCTCTCCTGTCCCTTTGTTGAGAGAAATCGGGAGTAAGATGTTACTTTAGTTCTAGAATAAATGTGAACATGCATTAATTCATCTCACTCACTCACACACAAAAAAAAATCTGATTTAGTTTTCCTCAAAATTAATAAAAACTGTTAAAAGCAACTCAGAATATGACTCAAAGCTGCAATAATTAAATATGTTAAATAATACAAATATCCTTTATGTATTTAATCCCATTTTATTAACCAATTTGCTGCTGACCTTCGGTGATCCAATTCAACCATACTAATAAGCAAAAATTACACAAGATACATTAACATTTCTTCTTCTTTTTTATTGCTGAAGAGCGTTGCACTTTCTTCTTCTGTGTATACTGTACAGACGTGAATTTACATTTCCTTCAGCCTGAGGCTTTTGTTGTGAAAGGGCTTTTATATTTGCCAAAAATAGAACTTTTTTATATTAAAAGCAAACAAGCAAGCCCAGCCCAGATTTACAAAGTAACGGCAAAGTAACGTAACGCATTACTTTCAATAAAAAGTAACTAAGTAACGTAATTAGTTACTTTTTTAGGAAGTAACGCAATATTGTAATGCATTACTTTTAAAAGTAACTTTCCCCAACACTGTATGGCAGCTATTTCACAGAAAACAATGTGATATCCATAAGACAGATCAACATGCTGACAAGTATCTGATATCTGAATTAAATATGATTCAAATCTGTCAGTGGAATGTTTTGTAGTGTCTGGTACACTATATAATTTTGAGGAAGGGCATTAATAATGAAGGTGATAGTCATAATATATTAACAGGCCTCACCTTCTGCTAAGATCTTGTAGCTGGCGGAGGCACCATCAGTATGTGTAACAGACACAGAGTATGTGCCCAAATCCTCTTTGTCTGGGTTCTTAAAAAGCAAAGTTGAGCTACAGAAGCAAATGAGCAAACATTAGTGTATGTTCAGTGGGACAACAAAAGGAAAACAAACGGAATTGAATATGCACAGACTGTGGTATTGCCCTAAATATGCTTTGAGCTAGTATGTATCTGGTCCAGATCTAGTTAGGACACATCGTATGTGTGTTTTTCTTACTGGCTGCCTGATGTCTTGATGACGATTCCCTTAGAGAAGTCTGTAATTTCTTGGTAGGACTTCTTCCACGCAAACTTTGATTTCTCCATCATTTGGCAGCTCTCAAAAGAGAGATAAATGTCACCTGATTCCTCATCGACGCCACATTTGATTTCCTGGGTGCCTTCAACATAACAGAACAGAGAAGAATTTGCAAACAAGTAGACAAGATGTGCAGACTACAAAACAAGTGCTGTAGGATATGCCGGATTTATAGGACACAGTGGGATTATTGGTCAGTATATTCCCTATGATTAGAGAAAGTTGGGAGACACACTATTAACTCTTTTCCGATTTAAATGAATATTATATTCATATACTAATTTATATGTTTAATTACTAATATGGATATTTTCATTTGATCTTAATATTAATTAGATGATATTTCGCTCCTCTGAAGATCTAAAACGGACTACAAATGTCACATGTAAAAACGTCCCGTTGATGACATTTAACACCACTGACGTCAAATGCCATTGGTTTCAATGTGTCTTGTAACCAAATGTCATTGAAATCAAACCTGATGCAGCACCATATTTCATTTTCAGTAAAACATCAGCTTGCATTTCGGTCTGCCACACAAAGCTATAATACGGTTGCAGAAGACTTATTAGATATTTTATTAAGGATTACATATATCATATAATATAGTGCACCACTTTTATATGTCTCATTTTGTGGCTTTGCAAACCCAGTTTTAATTCATTTGGTAACACTTTACAATAAGGTTCATTAGTTAAATGAACTAAGCATGAACAGCATTTATTCATCTTAATTCATGTTAATTTAAACTTTTACTAATGCATTATTAAAATCAAAAGTTGTGCTTGTTAACATTAGTTAATGCACTTTGAATGAACATGGACTAACAATGAACAACGGTATTAAGTGTATCATTAACTAACATTAACAAAGACGAATAAATACTGTAATAAATGTATTGTTCATTGTTTGTTCATGTTAGTTAATACATTAACTAACATTAACTAATGGAACCTTACCATTCATTTCCATTATTTGGAAAGTGGCCAGGATATTCTGGAAATTCACTAAATTCACTATTCCAGAATAAGTTTAAGCCAAGAAAATAATTTTCATTTTAAATTATTATTATTAGGTGAATTATTGCTGTAAACTGTAAAAAGTGGTTACTTGCAGTTGTGACCTTAAAGAACTATTTTTACCTGATTCAATGCATTTAAACTTTTACTAATGCATTATTAAAATCAAAAGTTGTGCTTGTTAACATTAGTTAATGCACTTTGAATGAACATGGACTAACAATGAACAACGGTATTAAGTGTATCATTAACTAACATTAACAAAGACGAATAAATACTGTAATAAATGTATTGTTCATTGTTTGTTCATGTTAGTTAATACATTAACTAACATTAACTAATGGAACCTTACCATTCATTTCCATTATTTGGAAAGTGGCCAGGATATTCTGGAAATTCACTAAATTCACTATTCCAGAATAAGTTTAAGTCAAGAAAATAATTTTCATTTTAAATTATTATTATTAGGTGAATTATTGCTGTAAACTGTAAAAAGTGGTTACTTGCAGTTGTGACCTTAAAGAACAATTTTTACCTGATTCAATGCATAAAGATTCATTTTATTAAATTAGTTGGTATAAATTAATGTATTTAGATAGATTCAGTTATGTTAAATAATATTTATTTATTTGAATAAACTAGTAGTAACTAAAAGTTACTTTAGTTGCTACCATTTTTGGGGTTTCCATTTTTTTCAGGTTAGTAGTATAAAAGCATAATGAAATTAATAAAAAAAAATATATATAAAAAATATATATATTTTTTAATTAAATTAAATTAAATTAAATTAAAAATTAAATTAAATTAATTTTTAAAAATTAAAAAAAGTAAAGTAAAGTAAAGTAAAGTAAAGTAAAGTAAAGTAAAGTAAAATAAAATAAACATGCAAGGTGTGAAGAAGTTTGCAAATGATTGGTGCAGTTCTGCAGGCACAGATTCGATGTGGCCCTGATGATGACCAATCAGCCTACACGGGGCTTTCCTTCTCCGTTGTGCAGTAAAGAGAGCATCTCATACAACATCACACACACACACACATTATATAAACAGACGAATCCACAGTGCACTCTACTGGCTGATGGCATTTTATCAGCCCCAAAACCTTTCAGGCTGCTCGGGATGAATCATCTTGGATCATCCCGTTTTCCTTATCTGCGAATGTGCAGGCAGCTGCTCCCCAAGACACTTCAGAACTCCTCCCATGGTGCCATCCACACTGCCCTGCACAGCTGTGAACTCCTCTCATTTCATTCAAAATAAATATCCCTTCTTTTGAACGCACTGATATTCAGCTATTCTGGATTATGGGTGGTTTTGTAAGTGCTTAAAGACTATAAGAATTTAAAACTGAATGCAACTTCTGATTTACTGTGCACAATTCCAAAAAAAAAAAAAAAAACCTTCATACTCTAGTAATAACCACCTCTGAAATGCAACTATTCTCCCAACCGATATTCCCATATAGGGTCATGGAGATGCTGGAGACTATCACATCATCTCTAGCCAAAGGCACGCTGGATGGATGACCAACGTCACCAAGCCAATGAGGTCTATATAATATCTGAAGAAAGCTATCTGTTCTTCGGCTGGCACAATCTGCCATCTTTGCTCACAGGCACTCAGTTTTGGGCACGGATGTTTTTGAGCCATACATGTCATGTGACTAATTCAATCTTCATCACCCTGGTGCTGCAGGAAAATGATGTACCGACAAAGCTGATTGGCTGACTAGTCACTATCCTGAGATGTGACATCAAAGACAGCAGACATTGTCCATTTCCAGTCCATTTCATGCTTTTATCAGACTTCAAGGAAAAAAGTCAGTAGAAAAACATCTATATTCAAAATAAATAAAGAAAAATAATAAAAGAAAAATGTTGTCAGAATACACAGCATTTTTTTTTAAGTAGTCAATTGAGAAAAACTGGATTTACTGCATCTACCATGAAAGGCTAGTTGGGCCATGCTAATAAGCTAAAATCTTGACCCCTTCCAAACACATAGCTCTATTCTGATGTGCAATGATTTCCCCAGTATTTTTCTTGTTAAAAATCACATTACAGAAGTAAAAATGGGGCTGCAAAAAACTTTTTATATCGACTTGGAACAAAATTCCCCTTGAGGCAGTGGTTCTCCACAAGTTTAACAGCTAAAATATCATTATCATTAGTTTCCCAGGGAGCAAAAAGAGCCATGTGAAAAGAAATTATTTTTCTGAGGGTTCAACAAATGCAAAGCAATTCGACATTCAACCTTTAATTAGATTATCATCACAAACAGCAGCCAATCAGTAAACAAGAAGCATTTGTCTTCTTATTATTATTTTATATATGTCATAGCGTGTTTCTGGAAGCTAGACACTAAGTTGCTTTCACAAGTCTGACAGCTGTGCAACACAAAGCTGACAGAAAAACTAAAGTAAAGAGTGGTTGCTATGGAAACAATACCCCGTCTCGTCTAGTCACATTGGTATAAACTGGCATGTGTTAGAACGATACAGTCCACATTCTTTTGAAAGTAGTTGCAAGTTTCAGCTCATCTCGGTGTGAATCTTTGCTGTAAACTTGTCTTAAACAAAACCCCTTCAAA
Source organism: Sinocyclocheilus grahami (assembly GCF_001515645.1). NCBI lineage: Eukaryota > Metazoa > Chordata > Actinopteri > Cypriniformes > Cyprinidae > Sinocyclocheilus > Sinocyclocheilus grahami. The sequence continues at coordinate 109,769 of NW_015506222.1, read as the reverse complement.
AAATATATCTTCCAGCACCCCCAAAGTTCTCTCATTGAGAACTGCTGCCTTAAAGGGAGAGTTCACCCAAAAATTAAATATGAATATAAAATAATACAAATGAAGCTAGCGGTTAAATCCAAGTCTTGGGAAGAGATTAGGTTGCTTTATTTGATGAACAGATTTAGCTTTATTTTTACATAGAGCTCATCGCATTGTAAACATGTAAGCTTGTGCATGTGTCACTAAAACAAACCTTACTGGTTCTCATGCATCACACGCGCACATTTGAACTTTCGTGCTCTAGTCTATGTATGTGCACCGATCACTGTTCAGATGCAAATAAGAGCCTAAATTAAATATGTTCATCAAATAAAGCGATCATACCTCTTCACAAGACTTGGATAAAATCACTTGATTCATATGGATTTGGTTTAACGATGCATTTATGACCTTTTTGGTTACCTGGACTTCTAATGGATGGACAGAAACATCTCATTATTATTAAAAATATCTTAATTTGTGAAGGTGAACCAAAGTCTTATGGGTTTGTAATGACATGAGGGAGAGAAGTTTTCTTGAAAAGTACTTCCTATCTACTATGTCAACAAACAATCTACATTATGTACGAACATTTCGATCACAAATTACAAATCAGCAAAAAATCCAACATTAATTGTCTCATTAATTGTGATCCCTAAACTCAAATTGCACAAAAATGCTTTTCACGCTAGTAATAACCACCTCTGAAATGCAACTATTCTCCCAACCGATATTCCCATATAGGGTCATGGAGATGCTGGAGACTATCACATCATCTCTAGCCAAAGGCACGCTGGATGGATGACCAACGTCACCAAGCCAATGAGGTCTATATAATATCTGAAGAAAGCTATCTGTTCTTCGGCTGGCACAATCTGCCATCTTTGCTCACAGGCACTCAGTTTTGGGCACGGATGTTTTTGAGCCATACATGTCATGTGACTAATTCAATCTTCATCACCCTGGTGCTGCAGGAAAATGATGTCCCGACAAAGCTGATTGGCTGACTAGTCACTATCCTGAGATGTGACATCAAAGACAGCAGACATTGTCCATTTCCAGTCCATTTCATGCTTTTAACAGCCTTCAAGGGAAAAAGTCAGTAGAAAAACATCTATATTCAAAATAAATAAATAAAAATAATAAAAGAAAAATTTTGTCAGAATACACAGCATTTTTTTTTTAAGTAGTCAATTGAGAAAAACTGGATTTACTGCATCTACCATGAAAGGCTAGTTGGGCCATGCTAATAAGCTAAAATCTTGACCCCTTCCAAACACATAGCTCTATTCTGATGTGCAATGATTTCCCCAGTATTTTTCTTGTTAAAAATCACATTACAGAAGTAAAAATGGGGCTGCAAAAAACTTTTTATATCGACTTGGAACAAAATTCCCCTTGAGGCAGTGGTTCTCCACAAGTTTAACAGCTAAAATATCATTATCATTAGTTTCCCAGGGAGCAAAAAGAGCCATGTGAAAAGAAATTATTTTTCTGAGGGTTCAACAAATGCAAAGCAATTCGACATTCAACCTTTAATTAGATTATCATCACAAACAGCAGCCAATCAGTAAACAAGAAGCATTTGTCTTCTTATTATTATTTTATATATGTCATAGCGTGTTTCTGGAAGCTAGACACTAAGTTGCTTTCACAAGTCTGACAGCTGTGCAACACAAAGCTGACAGAAAAACTAAAGTAAAGAGTGGTTGCTATGGAAACAATACCCCGTCTCGTCTAGTCACATTGGTATAAACTGGCATGTGTTAGAACGATACAGTCCACATTCTTTTGAAAGTAGTTGCAAGTTTCAGCTCATCTCGGTGTGAATCTTTGCTGTAAACTTGTCTTAAACAAAACCCCTTCAAAAAATATATCTTCCAGCACCCCCAAAGTTCTCTCATTGAGAACTGCTGCCTTAAAGGGAGAGTTCACCCAAAAATTAAATATGAATATAAAATAATACAAATGAAGCTAGCGGTTAAATCCAAGTCTTGGGAAGAGATTAGGTTGCTTTATTTGATGAACAGATTTAGCTTTATTTTTACATAGAGCTCATCGCATTGTAAACATGTAAGCTTGTGCATGTGTCACTAAAACAAACCTTACTGGTTCTCATGCATCACACGCGCACATTTGAACTTTCGTGCTCTAGTCTATGTATGTGCACCGATCACTGTTCAGATGCAAATAAGAGCCTAAATTAAATATGTTCATCAAATAAAGCGATCATACCTCTTCACAAGACTTGGATAAAATCACTTGATTCATATGGATTTGGTTTAACGATGCATTTATGACCTTTTTGGTTACCTGGACTTCTAATGGATGGACAGAAACATCTCATTATTATTAAAAATATCTTAATTTGTGAAGGTGAACCAAAGTCTTATGGGTTTGTAATGACATGAGGGAGAGAAGTTTTCTTGAAAAGTACTTCCTATCTACTATGTCAACAAACAATCTACATTATGTACGAACATTTCGATCACAAATTACAAATCAGCAAAAAATCCAACATTAATTGTCTCATTAATTGTGATCCCTAAACTCAAATTGCACAAAAATGCTTTTCACGCAAGTCCATTCAATGTGCATACACGCTCTAGTTTTTTATTTTTCCATTCATATATGTAGAAGTATTCATATATATATATATATATATATATATATATATATATATATATATATATATATATATATA
>NW_015506222.1:104186-104769 GCF_001515645.1 Sinocyclocheilus grahami | reverse complement strand
ATTTCATTAAAGGTCCCCTGAAATGCTTAGAAACACGCAGCGTTATTCTATGTGTTGACGTCATTTTAACTAAATCAGGAAGACAGGGCGGGACATATCAAGAAGCCCCGCCCCTTTTTAAAATAGCCAATAGCGTTTTAAAGTAGCCAATTGGGCTACTTTAACACTTGCCGCATTTGGTAGTTTTGGGCTAGTTTTGAGTAGCAATTAGGCGGGTTTTATTGTGAAAACCTGGCAACCCTGGTCACGCTTATCGACACCTTATTGACAGTGTAAGATGATTTACGATTAGCCGTGTCGGAAATCCAACCACGGACTGGCATGTTGTTATCTCAGAAACAGGTTCAGCCGTCACATTGAATTGGGTAAACTGGTTATATATTTATGTTTCAGTCTAATTACGCACACTATACCAGGGGTGGTTCTAAACCCTTTTTAGGTGGGTTTCAGCCCCCCTATCTGTCACCTTAGCCCCTCAAAACTATCTTTACGATTAGGCCAGTGCTGCTTCCTCGAGAAAGTTTTTCATTCGCACGTGTTTTAAGTCTTGTCAGTTTAAACATTAAAGTAATTTTAAGCCATT
>NW_015506222.1:80768-103104 GCF_001515645.1 Sinocyclocheilus grahami | reverse complement strand
TATATATATATATATATATATATATATATATATATATATATATATATATATATATATATATATATATATACAAGTATTTCATTAAAGGTCCCCTGAAATGCTTAGAAACACGCAGCGTTATTCTATGTGTTGACGTCATTTTAACTAAATCAGGAAGACAGGGCGGGACATATCAAGAAGCCCCGCCCCTTTTTAAAATAGCCAATAGCGTTTTAAAGTAGCCAATTGGGCTACTTTAACACTTGCCGCATTTGGTAGTTTTGGGCTAGTTTTGAGTAGCAATTAGGCGGGTTTTGCTGTGAAAACCTGGCAACCCTGGTCACGCTTATTGACAGTGTAAGATGATTTACGATTAGCCGTGTCGGAAATCCAACCACGGACTGGCATGTTGTTATCTCAGAAACAGGTTCAGCCGTCACATTGAATTGGGTAAACTGGTTATATATTTATGTTTCAGTCTAATTACGCAGGCGGTTCTAAACCCTTTTTAGGTGGGCTTCAGCCCCCCTATCTGTCACCTTAGCCCCTCAAAACTATCTTTACGATTAGGCCAGTGCTGCTTCCTCGAGAAAGTTTTTCATTCGCACGTGTTTTAAGTCTTGTCAGTTTAAACATTAAAGTAATTTTAAGCCATTCAAGCCCAAGACATCTCAATGCTGTACGCATGCGCTGTGATAAAGCGTTTCTATGCGCACCGCGCACATGTCTGAAGTGCACAAACAGATAGCCTTCTCAGACAGCAGGTGAATACCAATGGCTGTCTTGACAAGTATCCTTGTAAGCACAGTCGGTTGTTTTAAGTGAATGTAAACAGTAAAGAAAATATCAAATGTACATCAGTATAATGGATCCGTGCATTTCTTATGTAAATAATGTTAATCAAAAAGAGCAAAAGAAAAACTGTTTGCTGCTTTAATAGATATTTGCTTTTATGTTAATGTTAATAAAGTAATTCGGTGTGACTACAGCAATACGGGGGGTGTTGGACGTTGGGGGGACGCGAGTGAAATTAGACAAACTTGGAGGGGGCACATGTTATAGATAACCCTCTCCTAGGTTCACGAAACGGTCGTCCATAAAATGCATTGCTGTTCTGTTGTAAGTAATCTTAAAGATTCCTAAATGCATCTACTTTCGGAAGGCCAAATAAAGTGCTTTTGCTTTCACCTAGAAACACACAGCATCTCCCTGACATGACTGCTTCAACTCTAACTGCAGTTACTGAAACCACGCCTTCTTTCTTTGAGAAGCCGAGCCATTTTAGGGGGGCGTGGCAGAGTCTTAACTTTGATAAAGAATATCTCTTTGGTTTTGAGACTTTAGTCTTTGCAACTTCAGGGATTTTATCTATGTACAAACAGCTTGTAACAGTCCAAAGAGAAAGGAAAACTTGAAATCGCATCGTATGACCCCTTTAAGACTAACATATTGATACTAACACCCAAAAAACTTTCATTTTTATTTCATGGGGACTTTAAGCTGTCCGCTCTACAGTACTGGTTTACCTGGCAGTGCCTTGATGCACACAGGGTCAGAGGGGGTTGAAGCAACACCAATGCCCTGGGCATTCTCTGCCTGCACACGGAATACATAAGACTCGGCTGTCTCTAGACCCTTGACCTGCAAAAATTCAAACAATACGTTTGATATAGCCATAGAGAAACACACCAGTATTCATACTTCCATGTCTAGCTGGAGTAATGGTACAAAATATCTGAGAATGTGAGTTTGACAGCACAAATCGATACCTTGAGATAGCAGTGGTTGACTGAACTTTCGCTGACTTTGCTCCAGGTATTAGAGCCTTGCTTGGATTTCTCAACAAAGAATCCAGTGATGGCACTGGCGCCGCTGTAGACAGAAGCCTTCCACTCCACCACCACCGAATCATCCCTTACTTCAGTGAAGGTCACGTCATAGGTTGGACCTACCAAAGCCAAAGATGAGGAAATCAATGCTCCAGTTCTTCATGCTTTCAATCATGTTTAATATCTATTTGGGTGAATCTCATGAAAACATGTCCACGTGACATTTCAACCTAAAACGGGGGAAAAAAGTGACTTTAGTTTCACGTAACTTAATCACCCATATTCTCAGCACTGTAATTAATCTGGATGTTTTACATCTGATTTCCATCTGAAATATAATTTCTTTGATTTTAGGGTAAAACATAACTGGAACATATTCTACACAGCTTCCATCACGTCTATTGGTCTTCTGTATTTCTTGTCTGGTCTTGACTGTTCAATACACGAATGTCGAGAGGGAAAGAGTGTCTCGAAAATGTGTCTCAAACAACAGCTCTTTGTGTGAAAACAGCTATTGATCATTTTACTCGGTTCACTTGAAACCAAGTAAGTGCATGTTTTGAAACATGTATTATTATACTATTAATACTTCATTTTGTAATGATTGTGATATAGTGCAGTGGTGGCTGGCAGCATGGTGGTTGCAGGTTGGAACCCTGTAGGGTCAATATATAGCCAAAAGAGAGCTATAGAGAGCTCATATTCCCTTTGTAGACTTTAACAAGGTTTTTAACCATGCAAACAAGAAATCTTGCTGCAGAGAATTTGTGCCTCTAATAAGAAAACTGTAAATCTGCTAAACAACAAGTACCAACGTAATGTTTGCCAAGCGTTGTGGGTTGGAAGTCTCATGCATGAGTGTGTTTTGCACACATACGACTTTTACTTCCTCTAAAGTGTTCTTAGGGCAGCACATAATCACCAAAATGCAGCATATTCATATTATGCCAAACATGTATGACTTATTTTTTTCTGTGGAAATAAAGAGATATAACTATGGAGAATCTTAAAAGAGCTCTTTTCCAGCAATATTAATTAATTGAGTTAACTAATATGAGGCAAAAAAGTAAAAATAAAAATAAACATAAATACAACTAAAACTAAATTGAGGCAAAAAAAGTACAAATAAAATCAAAGAAAATATCGTCATTGACTGCCATATGAAAGAAACATGCCAAAGATGTGTTGTCTATTTGCATGCAGATTCTCTATGGTGTAACAATGTGCTGTCAAAAGACCATTAGTTATTGAGCGTGTTACTTCAAATATGTGGAATGGAGAATAAGATTCCAGAGCTGCAGCGGAGGGAAGATTTTCAGTGACAGGGCTCAAGAATAAGGATGGCCCCCTGGCCCGGGACCAATATGAAAGAGTTTTGTGCCAGTTTGCAGAATTGTCAGTTGCCCTTTCGGGCCAGTGCTGCATTGCCAATGAAAATCTTACATTTATTGATCTTGTACATCCTTTGTTATGCCTTGGAAACTTAATCATTTGGCTTTCTGTGATGTAATCTACACTGTTGATTAAAATTCTGCTGCTTCTCCTGTAAAACTTAACAATATGGTTCCATAGCTGACATTAGTTAATTCATTAACTAACATTAACTAACAATGAGCAATACATTTGTTAAAATATGTATTAATCTTTCTTAATGTTAGTTAATAAAATACAAATATTCATTGCTAGTTTATGTTAGTTCAAGTCCATTCAATTAATGTTGAAATTAACATAAACTAAGAATAATAAATGTGTTAGAATTATTTTTCATTGTTAGATCATGTTAACTAAGGCAGTGAACTAATGTTAACAAACCTTATTGTAAAGTGTCACCAGTTCTGCTCACCAGGTAATAGCTGGTTAACATAGACATTTTGTTGAAAAAGCAAAAATGCCATAGTTTTCCAGCGAAAAAAATAAATAAATATATATACAGTGGGTACGGAAAGTATTCAGACCCCCTTAAAATTTTCACTCTTTGTTATATTGCAGCCATTTGCTAAAATCATTTAAGTTAATTTTTTTTCCTCATTAATGGCTCTTGATGCCTTGACCCCAGCCTCAGTCCATTCCTTGTGAAGTTCACTCAAATTCTTTTCAATCCTCAAAAGGCTGCAGTTCCCTTGGTTTGTTGTGCATCTTTTTCTTCCACACTTTTCCCTTCCACTCAACTTTCTGTTAACATGCTTGGATACAGCACTCTGTGAACAGCCAGCTTCTTTGGCAATGAATGTTTGTGGCTTACCCTCCTTGTGAAGGGTGTCAATGATTGTCTTCTGGACAACTGTCAGATCAGATATATATATATATACAGTATATATATGTGTGGAGTTACATTACAGCAGGGTAATTTCCAGCTTATTCTACATTTTCTTTTTTCTTTTTTTTTAAGGAAAACATTTGTAAATAAAATGTAAAACAAACCTTCTCCTTTTGTGTTGCACAGAACAAGTAGCAGCACACAGGTTTTAAACGACATGAAAATTAGTAAATAATGATAGAATTTTAGAAGTAAAACTATGTGCACATGTCGCATTACCTGGCTCAGGCATGGTCCAAGCCTCACATCTGAAGGGAGCGCTAGGGGTCGAGGCATCACCCAGTCCAATCAAATTAGCTCCATAGACCCTAAACTGGTACACTGACCCAGCTGTCAGACCTCCAGTCTTAAGAAGGAACAGTTCATCTTAGTAATTATGTTATGCATATTATAAATCAATCAATATAAGCCGATGTAACAATAACATGCACAGGATGCTGCAATACATGGCCACCTTGTGCAGTCTTTCCTTAATGGATGGGATGTTGACCTCCTTCCATGTCTTCTTGGCCACATTGCATTTGTCAATGTAATAATCAGTGACCTCTGCTCCTCCAGAATGGATGGGCAGCTTCCAGTTGAGCACCATGGATTCCCCATCACAGTAGAGAAGAGAGATGTCATAAGGGGAAGAGGGCAGCTCTGTGGAGAAGACAGATTGTTTTAACTGGTCCTCCCCATTACTCAGTGTCTTGGACTGAGAGGAACATGCCTCACCTCTGGCTTATAATATGCACATTTCTGAGAGAAAATCAGTGTCTGGAGGTGGAATATAGGAGGGTGGAATGCATCTTTAATGTAACACATTGTATATATATATATATATATATATATACTTTTATCCAGCAAAGATGCATTAAATTGATCAAAAGTGATATTTCTATTTCAAATAAATGCTGTTCCTTTGAACTTTCTACTCAGCAAAAAATCTGAAAATGTGTATCACGGTTTCCACAAAATGTTTTCAGCATTGATAATAATAAGAAATATTTTTGAGCAACAAATCAGCATACAGTATTAGAATCATTTCTGAACGATCATGTAAAAGAAAAGACGAGTGTAAAGGCTGCTTAAAATTCAGATTTGCCATCTCAGGAATAAATTGTATTTTAAAATATATGTTTTTACTGTATTATTTATCAAATAAATGCAGACAAAAGAGACTTCTTTTGAAAACATTAAAGAAATATTACAGATCCCAAACTTGTGAATGGTAGTATAAATAGAGAGTTTATTAATAAAATAGTTTCTTTTTAATTAGACTGAACTACATTTAGTAATATTTTTTGATAATTAAATAATTATATTTCTAATCAATTTCTAAGCCATCAGACTTCAAAGCATTATGGGATTGCATTCTATACAAGGATACCACGCTACCTTACAACTGGCCAAAATATCTTTGAAAGCAGCACAATCATGCAGACTGTCTCCATGTCAGAAGTGAAGCTATGATAATAATGGCTATGCAAGCAGCTCACTGGGTTTTTGAACAAAGCCTGCATTTTCTGAAAATGGTTGTGGTTGTTACAACCATACAAAACTTGCTATCAAAATGCTAGGGTGTTATGAGAGAATTTCAGGCAGTTTCTAGGGTGTTCGGGATAGTTGCTAGGTGCCTATTGGTGCAGTTCAAAAGGTTCATATTATGGTCCCTGATAATCCTTGGACCAATGTAAGTCTACGTGTTTTTTTGCCTGTTTTTGACTGGTAAATACTGTAAATGAAACACTCTCCTCAAGCCACACAAGGTACCGATAATGTCCATAGCAAAAAATGGTATGACATGAGTTATACTACATCACAGCTGCTTAATTCCATCTAATAAATTCATCAAAGAAATCATCTAATTTAATTTCCTGATCACTGTTTTGACTGTCTCTTTACTATAGACAGGCCTGCACTCTTGGGACAAAAAAGTTTCATCTTCAGTTAAATGTTTTGTTAAACTGTACTCCGAGTATGGAATTGTCCCCCTGAGTCCAAACAGAGGATTGCTGTTAGCTAAAGCTAAAGAGTCACAAAGCAAACAGCTCTACAAATCATCCAGGTCTGTAAAAATGTAATGGTCTGCTGGCTGAAATCATTTATACTTGTTGACTGAGTGTCCCACAGAGATACGGAAAGAAAAAAACATTCTGACTCATTTGGTATAAATTATTAAACCAATTTAGCAAATGGTACAAGGTTTAAGGGAAATAAAAAATACTAGGCGTGGGTGGTATGAGCATATATCTTATATAGTCTTAAGGGGGTCTGAATACTTTCCGTACCCACTGTATGTGTGTGTGCATTATCCTTGGTAAAATTACTGTAACACATTCTCTTATGGTTTCTTGCTTTAATAAACGCTATAGCAGAATCTCTACTGGCTGAAACATTTCACCACTCTGCTCTACTGTATACTAAAGAAACGTTTGATGTCTAAAATTAATCTTTTCTGCTGTGAGTGTGTGGCAACTTTCCTGAGCACTGCCTATGAATAAAGATAAATAAAGACCTGTTCCAACCTGTTGTAAAGTCATTAAAAATAGGTCTTGGGGCCATTTCTGGTGCGTGCCTTTCTTTTCGTCATTTACTACACCATGGGTTTATCAATAACAAACACATCCTGCTGAAAAAACAGCTTTTGAATGTGTTTGGCAAAAGGAAAGGGATCAAAATAAATGGTTTCTTGATGGAATATCAAAGGAGACTGGGTTGTGAGAGGCAGACTTACTAAGAGCCGCTCTCACAGAAAGAGGGGCCGATTCCTGGGATTCGTCGCTGAGGCCCAGCTCATTGATGGCTTGAACGCGGAAGACATACGTCTCACCCGTGGTCAGTCCGTGCACAACAAACCTGTGAGAACACAGTAATGAGGCAGTGAAAGAGGAAGTTTCTATTTCATTATTTAGGGAATAGCATCCTCAGAAAAAACTTGTCAGCAACACAAACTGCTGATGTAAGCTTTCTGGTTTTCCAGTGGCATTTCATGTTGAAATTTGTGATCACATTTTGCTTTTGTTTTTGCCAATTACCATATCATGCACTTTATGGCACTTTCCATTTATTTATGTCTGTGCCATTATATTGTATTAGTAAATGTTGAAATTAGCATTAACTAAGATCAATAAATGCTGTAGAACTATTGTTCATGCTAATACAGTTAATTACTGTTAACTAATGAACCTTATTGTAAAGTGTTACCATTAGTACTTATAAAGCATTAATTCTACATGACCATATTCTACACCCCTAATCCTACCCAATACCTAAACTTAACAACTACCTTACTAACTATTAACAAGCAGCAAATTAGAAGTTTATTGAGGCAAAATTCAAATAATGGTTTGTTAATAGTGAGAATTGGACCTTAAAATAAAGTGTGACTGAAAAACATGACATTTGTTTCATTTTTTTTTTTTTAATCGCTGAAGAGTGCTGGACTTTCTTCTCCTGCGTCATATTCCTCATGCAGTCCAGAGTGGCAGAACAACTGAAAGGTCTGTTTGTGCTGTGCCCTCTACTGTACAGACGTGAAGTTACATTTCCTTCAGCCTGAGGCTTATTCGTTTCACTTTTAAGGACTTTTACATTTGCTAAAATTAGAACTTTTTATATTAAAAACAAACAAGCAAGCCCAGCCCAGATGAGAAAACGTAAAACGAAAGTAGCGTAACACATTACTTTTCATAAAAAGTAACTAAGTAACACAATTAGTTACATTTTTAGGGAGTAAAGCAGTACTGTAATGCGTTACTTTTAAAAGTAACTTTCCCCAACAAAGCTGAAAACAATTTAGTTCTTAGTTCATCAATATAGTGGCACTTAGGGGTATCTTTTGCATCTTTATTGACTCACAAGGTGTTTGACCCGTTTTTCCTTCAGTTTTTGATGCCTGGGAATGAGAATGGCTTGCTCCCCTGCACTTTTGATTCCTGGGCATCTTATCTTATCTTATCTTATCTTATCTTATCTTATCTTATCTTATCTTATCTTATCTTAACTTAACTTAACTTAACTTAACTTAACTTAACTTAACTTAACTGACCTGATTTTCAGATGCTTTCATGGGAAGTGCCTCAAATCATTTAACCTAGACCAAGCTCATACCTGGTCTGCTTATGGGGCTTGTGATTGGCAGAGGTCCAGTCTTTAGATCCTTTCACACAAGAATCAATGTAATATCCAATCAGGTTATTGGGATCCTTTGGAGGCGCCCACTGGATTAGAACAGAAGTGTCTGTCTCTCTGGTTGCAACGACTTGTCCAGGAGCCGAGGGCACACCTGAATGAACACAGAATTTAATTTCAGGGGTGGTTTGACCAACCAGCCCAATCAATCCCTTGATGACCTATCATGGATGAATTAGTTCCACTACAGAAAGGCAGATAAAAAATCATTACTGCCTTAATGACAACATCAAAGTCAGAGCAAACTTCGAAGATCTATATGCCATTTCATATGCATTTCAACATGTCAATATCTTAAGTGAAATACATCATAGGCACATTGGCCTTTCTGTGACATGCCTTTTCAGGGCATTTACCCTTCAGTTGCAGGGTTGTTACAGTACTGGAGGGCTCGGAAGGCTCGCTGACGCCATACATGTTAGATGATAGCACACGGAACTGATAGTCCTTTCCCTCTAGTAGGTCGAAGACGGCATAGCGAGGAGATCTGATGGGTACTTTAGTGTTCACTCTCTGCCAGGATCCAGCTCCAACTTGAAGCTATAAAAGTCCAGAGTTAATAAAAACACACTATTACACAAATATATGTATTGTGTGGGAAATTATGACTGATCGCTTTAACCTCTCACAGAAAAAAAGTTAAAAAAAAAAAGTCACAGCTGTCTCAGCTGAAAGTTATTAAATTAATTAAATAAATATTAAAACAGAGCCAAAGACTGACAATGGATTTGCCACAACCACAAAGTCTGCAAACACACCACATTTCATTTTTAGAAGGAACGTCTGAGACAACTGATAACTGAAATAACTGAGAACTCCGTTCATTTAATATTGGGACAACATATTAAATAAAATGACAGAAAATTAACTTTTTTAATGCTTTGTTTGCATAATTAATTAACCTTTCAGCTATTCTTATTAATAAGTCAAAAAACTTGTAGAAATTGATGCTTAACAATTAAACAACTGAAAACAAATACAAAAATAAATTTGCAACCCTTTGGAACAGCACACAACTTTGCATGACTATTATTTTTATTATTGCATTAATATAATGCTACTACTACTACTACTACTACTACTAATAATAATAATAATATGCTTGTAGTGTAATATTTAGTTATTATTGTGTCAAAAAACTGAAATAATAAAAAATAAATAAAAATGGGTTATTGGAATGAAACAAAAAATGGCATTGTTAAACATAATTTTGTTTTAAAATATATAATTAAAACAACAATATGAGCTATCTCTAAGCTATGAAAGATTAACTTCTGAGAAATAGATTGTTCCTGTGGGCTGTGCAAAACAAAAACTAATTTAAAAAATATTCTTCTTAAACATTCTTACACTGTAGGTGTTTCTTAATGGATAAAAGGTGACATAAGAAGAAAAGTAAACTGCTGAAACAAAGTTTGTGACTATTCGGCTGGGTTAACATCTGGCAGTGAGCTGAAACTAACCTTCTCAATGCAATACCACATGGGGGCTTTGCTATGGTAGACTGGAGGGACCCAACTGAGCACAACATATGTTCGGTCCGTCTCTGAAGCACAGACTTTAGAGGGAGGTCCTGGAGCTTTTCCCTCGGCTGCAGGCAAAGCACATCAAACAGAATTACAGTTTCTACCCTGAACACATACCCACACACCAATACACACACATTTACACACACTAGGAAATATCCTAGCAATTTCACTAGAATTAAAATCAAGTTTAATATCATGGACTAATATGTGATTATCATCTCTGCCGCTGCTATATACACACACATACACATATGCATGCACATGGGTGACACTGGTTGATGTGTTCATTTCAACTTGAAAAAGAACCGCAGATGTCTGTGCGTTCCCTTCCTGATGGAATTCTCATCAAAAACTAATCAGTACCTCTCAGAAGAGAACCAATTATAGGCTAGATAATTATTGCTAATTTTGAAAGCAAAAAGCATCGGAGGGGGGGGGGGGGGGGGGGGGGGGGGGGAGCACTAAGTGACAGCTGCTGTCGTCTAATACATAATACCAATGTAAAGACACACAAACTTGACTGAGTGACAAAAGGAAGAACATTTTAAGGCAGATCCACCCCACAATATTTAAGGATGCAGTAAAGGGGATTTCCAGATGTCATTTTTGAGCTCTTGAAGGGCACTGAAGGATGGACATTTTTACCCTACGGTAGTGAGCAACTGGGCCGCAGCCATATACATGCAATCATCACTATAATGTAGTAATTTAGCCATTAGGCTAATGATCATGTGATCCTGCATTGATTGTCAAGAAATGAATGCATTTTGAATGTATATATAATAAATAAGGAGTTTTGTTTGTGATTTTGATTAAATTGACAGCCCTGCTCAAAAGTACTATTCTTTTTAGGCAAACCTCATTATTTTACTTAGTGCATGTTTAATATCAGAAGTAAATTTAAAGCTCATATTTGTTTTGACTAAATAATTTCCATGCTTATTCAGTTTTTGATTACTGTGTACGGCTAAAATAAAAATGTTTAATATAATATAATATAATAAACACAATTTTATAGAGACTGCATAAACAAAAAGTAATTTATACTCTATAAAATATTTTATAACTTGCCATATCTTGCCATTTTTTTATTATTATTATTATTATTATTATTATAGAAATGTCCATGACTTTTCCATTATTTTTAAAGATTATATTCATTTCCATGGTTTTAACATGCACTGAAATCAAACTTTTAAATTTGACCAATTTTTTCAGTAAATAAATCCAACTATAAAGTACCTTCAAGGTCATCATAGTAAGTCACAACGTCAAGTCTTCCACCGAGTTTTGTGGCTGTTGAAACAAACAGCAGTATATTATTAACACATACAGTGTTGATCACTAAATGTAACTTCACGAGGACTTAGTTTTGCTCACCATGAAGTCTCTCAAACTCTGTAGGGTCCAGAGAAGCAATGGGCTCAGACATTCTGGAGGGTCTGCCAATGCCGCGAGAGTTGACGGCACGTACGCGAAAGTAATAAGAGTGTCCCTCAAACAGGCCCTGCACGGGATATTTGCAGATCTTTGCAGGGGAATCGTTACACTGCACCCAGTTCTCTGTTCCAACTTCACATCTGCCCAACAAGAGTTAAAGAAAAAACATGAACAACAATGAATATGGACAGTAATCAAAATTATCCTATCATTACTTCCACACTGCTGTGAGATGATATTTCCCACTTTTGCATTCCGAGGAGATGATATGAGCTAAGGAGCATTCATACGTAATTGCAGATCCATGCATGCACTTAACAGTCTGATTACTGTCCGACTAGAGTACATTTCAGCTAGAAATGACAGGGAACAAACTAATCACAGCGTCTATTAGCCAATGCAAAGAATATGTATTGGTAAGCAATTTTCTAAGTAGCTTCATTGGAAGGGACAACAAAACTTTCTTTTGTATTACAGAGAACCTACAATTAAGCAACTTGAATGTAACACTTAAAGCACACTTAAAACTGTAGGCTTTGAGCACACTTTGTCTTAGTCAACAAAACACAAATTTATTTTAAAGAAACATAGCATACAAACACTGCATAAAAGGACGTTTTTAAACAACAAAACACAGAGTATAGGGCGAAAGCAACTGAGAATTGACAGCATCCTTTTTTGGGCCCACAAACAGATATTTGCGACAAGGCAAATATAGGTGGGACCTGTCAAACATACATTTTTGCTATTAAAAATGGTGCACCGGCTGATGAAAGGAAGTAATGCAGAGTTTCAGGATGCACTTTTAAAAACTGCACACATGCGTGAGATGCGGAAAACGCCAAGAGTACGGCGCAATGGACAAAGACGTCTGTTTAGTGCTTTTTGCATAGTAAAACGATTAAAAAGCAGAGAAGTGGAATGATTTCTCTATGAACGCCCCTTACTATAAACAGCAGTTTCAAAACAGTAATTTGCCGGTAATGTTACAACAACTCATCTTGGGAAAATTGCCAAAACTGATTTACCAGTATTTCTTAAAAGGTAATTTCCATGATATGTAATAATGTATGTATGTATAATTTACTCATTTCCGGAAGGGGATGTACTGTATGTAAAAAACCCTGATATCCTAAATGGTTTCTAATAAATATTGCATATAAAAATCTCTAAAATATCATATCCAACATCCCATTCGATTCCATTTACCGACTAGTTTCTGTGGGTGGCAGGTTAATTGCATTGGACACATTATGTTAACATTTGTCAATCAGGTAGATTCCATAATAATCCTCATTTGCATTGAAAGAAGTCCGGTTTGCAATGAAAAGTCTGAGAGTGACTTAATTTAAAAACTCTCAGTAGGCTGTTCTAGCGCATTTAGCACCTGATTATATTGCAGGTGGTATGTGGATAAGATGAACAGTTTTGCGATGAAAAGCTGCATGCTAAGCTAGTGCAAAATTCATGTTGAGTTCACAAAATCAAGATAAAAGTATTGTGACAAACCAGTTTGTTAGAGGTAATTGAAAACCTGGCTCAGAAAAAGTTAAGCTAGGGGAAAAAAAAAATGTCTAGCAGATATTTGACCATTTCTTATCTAATGCCATGACATTCAGACATTTTAAAGTGTGAAGTGTCCAAATATTTCTTGAGGCAACTGTATCAAATAACTTGCATAAATGTATTCCATAAAACAACTCCCACTGGGAAGAAACCTTAGTCAGCGCAGTCACCTGTCAACAAAGTATCCAACGATGGGGCCTTCAGTGGTGGTGTTAGGAGGTTTCCAGGACACGATGACATAATCTCTATTTGCATCATGGATCTTAATGTCCATTGGGGCTCCGGGAGCTTGAGGAACTGGAGGTGGACCATCTGCCAAGACAAAACATGATGACTCCTACACATCACTGATCCGCTGAGGGAATCACTCCGAAACAGATGTATGCGCTATATGAGATGAATTATGCTAATCCAGACCTTTAAAGGCCAGCAAAAAAATCACATAAGATTTTCAACAAGCCTTGGAAAAGTTCACAACTCTTTACCATCAACGAAGACGTAAGCCCTGTGGACCGCATCGCCTCCCTTGGTCACCATGCGGAGGGTGTAAAGACCCTCATCATCCTTAGCGAGTTGAGTAAGCGTGAGCTTGGCAACACCTCCGCCAGACTCTATTTTCACCCACCTGGACTCTTTCAGGTGATGCTCTGGAGGGCCCAGAAAAAACAACATGGGGTATGAGAGGAGAGCAAATGAAACTATTTCTTTTGTAGAATAGACTGCAGATCTGGAAAGTGTAATCTGATGATTCGGGAAATGAGATTAGAGTGAAATGAGTCATACAAATGGACATAAAAAGCCATTTTGTTCTGTGCATGACTCGACTGCAAAACACACACCTACAGAACAACCCGAAAATTAATATATGACATGGGGTGAATGTCACAATAAATGAATGCAGCTGTCATTGGTTGAATAGTCATGTAAAATACAGCAAGATATGTATTTCAGACTAACTATATTGCATTATTTATGCATTTGAAGAAGTACAATGCATTACAAATGTAGAATAAATATTAAAATAACAATAAATAGTGATAATCACCTAAATACATTTTATTCAAATATTTTAATACAAGAAAGCATCCACTTTTTGTGAACTTCCATAAACATTTTTGAGTGATGACACATAACTCATTAAATCAGAGTTATGATTCTTAACACTGTCATACTCACATATGTGAAACTACTCTAATGGCTAAATGAAAAGCATTTTAACTTTATTGCAGTATATACATTATTGCATATAGGCAAAATGCGTAATTTCTGCGTCAGTAGCTGCATAAAATGGAATAGCAATCTGTTTGTTTAAGCAGCCTTCATAAAACACTAGCTCAACCAATGATATGCATTTGGGGCGGGACATCTGTTTTCTAATTAATAGATAATAGGGAATTGAAAAGTCCATCTTTTTCACATAATTTTTGGTGCACAAAAATGACCGTTCATTTCATATTCAGCAGCTAGTATAAATCTCTGTAGGGTCGGTCACACTACACTTTTCGTTCCATTGGCTTCCATTCATACGCATGTGAATGTGCGGGAGAGCGGAAACACGAGCTCATGCTGTCACGTGTATGTTCCTGTTTGTCCTTATTTGGCTATGTTCCTGTCATCTTTGTTTCATTATGAGTTCATTAGTCTCCACCTGTGTTTGTTTATTTGATCCAGGTGTGTTTGATTTACTCCCTCGTTATGTCTTGTATTTAATGTGTCGTCTGCCCGATGTTTCTTTGTCGAGTCTGAACGTCATTTCCCGTTTCCTACATGTGTGTTCCTTGTTCCATGTGGAGAAAATAAAGTATTATCATCGAGAGTTCCTTTCCTTTCCGTCTCCTCGTTCCTCGCTCCTCACAGTAGGAAGCGTGACAGAAGACTTGACCTAGACAGAATTCCAAACCTAACAAAATAGTAAGCGGCGCCCCTTCTCCCCGTTTTGTTTTCATTTGTTGAAAGTTTTTTGTTTTCCCAGTTTCTCCCCGCGGCTATGGAAGTTGCCGCTCAGTTCGCCGCCCTAGCTCGCCTGGATCTCCCGTTTGTGGAGTATGCGTGGGAGTTCTGCGGGATCGCCTCAAGCACGGCTTTAGACGACGCGACGCTCAACTCTCTGTTCTGGATCAGGGCTAATTACCATCGCCCCGTGGACCTCCCAGACACCACTGGACTAAGTTGGAGGGAAGGGATCCTCCGGTGTCTGGAGAATTCAGAACCAGCTCGCCGTCAAGCCTGCCGGCCTCTCCTACGTCAAGCCCGTCGGCCGCCACTGACTCGGCGCTCTTGGACATGGCGCTACCTCCAGAGTTCTTGGCTCCTATCCTCCCCCCAGAATCCGCTCCAGAAAGTTCTGCTTCATCTCCACTGGTCCCATCCAGCCCTCCTTCGTCTCCTGATTCCCCCGAGTTAGCCAGCCCCGCACCTCCAGAGCACCCTCCAGAGTCAGTTCTTCCAGAGCGCCTTCAAGTGCCCGCTCCTCCAGAGTGCCCTTCAGAATTCCTAATTTTCCCCAAGAACATTTTTGGAGGGGCCATATGCCCATGGCCGTGGTGGCTGAGCCGGCTAAGGTCACGGAGGATCCGCCATAGCCTCCTGAGTCCCCTGCTCTGCCATGGCTCCCGGAGCTCCCTTATCCACCCTGGAGGCCCTCCTTGTCTCCACCTTGTTCCTGCCCTGCACCAGCCTCCAGGGCGCCCGTCCCCCCTCCCCGGTGTAACTGTTACGGCGCGGGACGCGCCTTCTGGGAGGGGAGAGTAATGTCACGTGTATGTTCCTGTTTGTCCTTATTTGGTTATGTTCCTGTCATCTTTGTTTCATTATGAATTCATTAGTCTCCACCTGTGTTTGTTTATTTGATTCAGGTGTGTTTGATTTACTCCCTCGCTATGACTTGTATGTAATTTGTAGTCTGCCCGATGTTTATTTGACGAGTCTGAACGTCATTTCCCATTTCCTCCTTGTTCCATGTGAAGAAAATAAAGTATTATCATCGAGAGCCTCGTTCCTCGCTCCTCACAGTAGGAAGCGTGACACATGTGAAGTTGTTTCACATTTTGCTGCATTCCAACTCTGACCTACGAGTTCATATCACGTGAAACCGTGTGACCAACAGAAGATCGAAACATCACGGCATGACCTCTGAATTAAAAGAACATCAATTTAAAACCGCAGCATTAACATTAACCGCACTACACACACACACACACAAAACTATTTGTCTTGGCCTTTGATGGACAATTCCTACCATCTCTGTACCACAACGCCTCAGGCTGAAGGTTAGCCAGGCTGGGGTTAATGGTCATCTTGCAGGTCAAAGTGACCTTATCGCCTTCTTTTCCAAAAGTCACGTCAAACGTCTCAGTGTAGGTGATGTTAATCTTCGTATACTTGATTTCAGGTAAAATGGCATCTGAGAAACACCAAAACAGTTATTTTCTTTCAAGACTTTTCAAATCATATAATTTATCCACTCTTTAATGAATAGAGCCCTTCACACTTACACTGGTAAGGCATCCAGGAATAAGGAGTGGACTTTTCTTCCTCTTTGCACCCTAAAAGTCAACATAGAAAGTATATAATGACTTTGTAAAGAAAGGATTCATTGTCTAAATTTGGGTAATTAATAGTTCATTTTTTTGGTTCTCCAGCAAATCTTGCTTAGATAAGCTTAGATTCCAGAAAACAGGAGAAAAAGTCTTACTCTTCACAATGATGGAGGCCTGGGAAGAAGCCTGTCCATGCGAGTTTGAGGCTACAGCCGTGTACATTGCAGTGTCATCAGTTGCACACCTACAAAAAACACGCATAACTCATTCACAGGTGTCTACAACTTCAATCAATACACGGCTGGATCGCAACACCACTTCACCCACTCCACTAATTAATCAGTCAATAAATAATCACTATGATTGTTATTTGATTGGATATACGCCACAGTCATTTCCTAATTGACATTTGGAAAGCACATAAAGTGCTTCCCCATAATGATTGATAAATTGGCAGTTAACTAATGCTCTAATGTCAAGAGGATAATTGCTCCAAACTAAATGCTAATGTAGACTAGCGGCTGTTTTCGAAACGTGTTCAACATGTGAGGCTCTGAGGCTTGAATAGCAAACACGAGATGCAAGGGACAAGAAAATGAGACGACTGTAATGTGACCTTCAGAGTGACCGTACTATATTAGAGCCCTCTCCCCCGGCCCCTGTGGCCTTGAGGAGAATGGCTGTGTGTCAAAAAGTGAAAGGATTAGTCTTTTTAGACGAATTGCGGAAAGCCAAACTTCACCTGTGAGGTTTGGGCTCTGAATGCAAGAAGCCGTCAGGAATGTGACATAAGGGCCAGGGTGAGTTTTTGTGGCACTGACAGGGTGACAGCAGTGAAAGTCATCTCTCTGTAAGGCGCCGGAGTGTCAGATGACACCAAACTCAGCACTCTGACATTAACAGCTGACAGGAGCTCAAGACGTGGGCGGCGCACCGACTGGCCCTGGACTAAATTGGAAAAGTTCACATGCAATCCCATTGACATGACTTCCTTTTGTGGAAATTCACTTGTTAGTTACATTTTATTGTGTTTTAGAGGGTGAATGTCATGAAACTTATCAAGAGCTTGTCCTTTGGGGTCAAACTGCATCGCAAAATGTTTTAAGATAATGCATTGAGAAAATTAAGAATATTTTGGAATCATTCAAATGTATGACAGTATTAGGACAAGTAAGCATATTTTTATTAATTTCATTACTGTAAAAAAATGTGATGCCTTATTTTAATTGTGAATTATTTGCACATTGTTTATGTATTTGTCGTACTTTCTTGAATTTAATTAGCTCATTTAAATAAAATGCTACATTGTTCTGAACTAGTTTATTATAATAATTACTTAAATAAAACATTTAATTGTATAGGCACAAAATAAAGAGAATAATCTCTGAAAATTGCGAAAATAAATAAATTCAACATTCAGGTGCATTACACATTTTGGGGGAATTTACTTTTTTTTTTGTATTATTTTTTTTGATTGACCTAGTGGTCAAGATATAATTATGTCACAATGCAAAATCTTACAGGATCTAAAATAAGCTACATGATCTATATGCACATTTGATTTATGTTATATTTTTTTGTTTGTTTTTAGATTGCTGCAAGACAAAAGTTTTTCAAAAGTTTAATAACTTGTAAGTCTCTTTTTTTAAGTTTCCTGATTTCTGTGGCCAATTAATAACTAGGACGTAAGCATGTAATGAGCGCTCAACCCGAGTTTGTCACTCATTCCGTTCAATACAGATAATCAGTAAACCACATTCTGTCATTGCATCACTAAAAAGTCCAACAATTGCACAGAAAAGTTCAAATTACTTGAGGATGGTGAGGGCATGGAATCCTGCATTGCTCTCCACAAAGTACTTTCCAGAGGAAATGTCCAAGATGACATCATCCTTGAACCTGTAGAATATTTGTCATATAACAACAATAAATCTTCTTAGAGTTTCTTTACACATGGTTACAAATAAAAAAAAAAATAAAAAAACTGCAACTTCAAAGTGCATTGCATGACCTCAGAAGAGATTTGAGAGCAACTGAACTGAACTTAGCGTGCAGCATGGCAGGCCTCACCATTTGACTTGTGGGGTGGGATATCCCGCCACAGTGCAGAAAAGTTTAATAGCACTGTTTTCATACACTGTGTGGGACCTCAGTCTAACCACAAACTTGGGGCCCCTGATCATGGACTCCTCACGGATGTATTTCTCAGGCATCTTCTTCTCCACCTGATGAAAAGATATAAACGAATCATTGTGCTGCTGAATCATTAAAAAGTCTGTGGAAAAAATATATGTCCAACATAGAGTCAGTCCTATTTAACCCTTGATGCCTACTACAGGTAACAGCAAATGTCTTTAAAGTACATTAAAGTACATGTTGGCTAATGAAAGTACTATAACAGCTGCATGTCAAGAAGTTTTTAAAAGGAAAGGAATAATTGTTTAAAGGGCTTTACCACTCCCTGGATTCTCTTCTGTGTTTGGTATTGATATTTCACCTCTTCAGCCGCAGAGCTGAAAACACATTTTCATACACTCATACATTTCATACATCATTTCATACATCTTCGTACCCCTTTAAAAGTACATATTACTACTTAAAAAATATGTTTTAGTATCTAAAGTGTACATATTAATACCTTTTGAAAGGGTACTGCCTTTTTTCTAAGAGTGTATAATAAAATGATATCAGTGGGCTCAAAGCATAACTCTATACAAACAGCATGAGAGAAACAGGATTCATCAGAAATCATCAACGCTTCATGTCATCTCAGGTTAATAATCCGTTTATTCATTTTGACATGCATTCAAACATACAAAAGCATATCATAACTCATGCATTTCAAGCAACACCTTTTAGGGCAGTCTTCAGTGGAAAGAAACAAGTACAACTTAAAAAAGAAAAGAAAAATCTTTACCCATGATTCACATGAATAGCTATTATAGGTTTTAACCTATAATTAAAAAATAATAATAATAATTGACCTTTTGACCCCTCAGAGGGCAAACAATAACTACCACCATCACAATGTTGCTTTGGTGTGGAATTATTTTCACTAACATAAAATGTCCTTTAAACAAATCTGCTTTTGTTCTTCTGATATATTAAAATATACTAATTTTGATCATTTTAGGGCAAGTTATCTAATTAATTTTAATAAACAAAAATAACTATATATAATAACTATATGCAATTACCATACCACGTTCTTATCCTTAAACAACCAATTTAATGACAAAGCTTATCAAACTTAATCAATGTATCTAAAATAATGAAAGCAAACTGTTTCCAGGCAATATCTGGGTATTTGCTGTCCTGTGCATTAAATATGACTGGTCAAGTTAAAGTATATACTTCAGGCCCTAAAACTGATCACCATTTATTTTCAGTTGTTTACCGTTTTAATCACTTTTTGCCTTCCTTTCAGTTTATTTGAAATGGTCCTGCAGTGTGATAAATGTAGCCTGTGGTCACTCTCTCACTAATATGAGGTCACATAAGCCGCGTGCATAATTAGAAAAGAGTTTTACACGGAGTATAGCGTGTCACACTGCAGGCCATGTCAACTTCCTAAAGTATCTCATGTCAGCTACTCAGAGGAAAGTAGTGACATGAAGGGATCATCTACTGTAGGTAATATGGTGAATTAGCAGAGCTCCAACAATGTTATTATATGTTATACATGATATTACTGTTTTATTACAAGTAGCTTTAGTATTGCCGTGAACGTCATGATTAGCCAATTAAAACTTGAACTTGCTTGATTTAAGCTGCTGTAATTCTTCAGCTTACCTGGAGTATTCCCGAACAACATATTTAGACTCAGTACTGAGGTATTCTTGACCGAAATGCTTGTGTCTGGTAACAACTGCAGCCATATTGGGCAACCCCAAGAACAAAACCTGGAACAAAAACATGATGCATTCATTGATAGATGCATATTACTGTTCTCAATTTCCTATTTCAGTGATTGACGTTATTTGGGACAGTTTGTAGTAAATTGAGCATTTGAGTGCGGTCTACTCCTGATATGATTTAGGTGTTAGGACCTGTTTGCGGAGATGAAGAGGAGGGGGCGTTCTGGAGCTTTGGGCCACAGGGAAGCCAAACCTCAGGGCAGTTTAAAATTAGAGGTTGGGGGTTGGGATATCGGACAGTCCAAGGAGATGGGTACAGTATTCCAGGGCAATTTATACTGTATACACTCTAAAAAATGCTGGGTTAAATACAACCCAGTGCTGGGTAAAATAGGGACAAACCCAGCAATTGGGCTGTTTTGACCCAGCGGTTGGGTTAAATGTTTAACCCAACCTTCTGGGTAGTAACCCAACTGCTGGGTCAAAACAACCCAATTGCTGGGGTTGTCCCTATTTTACCCAGCACTGGGTTGTATTTAACCCAGCATTTTTTAGAGTGTAGTGTAAGTACAAGGACAAGCTATTATTGTGTAAATGTACTGAAATATTGAAAGATAACCAACTTCTCATGAATGTTTAGCTTCTAATATGGAAAAATGAATTACGCTACAATACAAAGTGAAGAAAAGGGACACGAACATATTCCTCACTTTTCTTTTTGAAAAATATGAAGCCCACATACATCGCATCCACTGTGCATATCAAACATAGAAATATTTATGCACAGTTTTCAATAACATAGGCCTATTTGGCAGACGACGTGTAAAAATAAATGAATTGATCACTTTGCATAATGCATCAAGAAGATAAATATGTCAAAGGTTATTTCATCCAACAGGTCACTTTTAAGAGACAAATTTCCCACAAACAAAACAATGTCAAAGTGTGTCCAGTTCACTCATATTCGCAATGCCCTGAAACTGGTTGAAATGGCAACTTTTTATGAATGCCTTCAAAGTCAAGTGCAGCTCCCACTCAAGCAAACATCATTTGAGATAGATCAACATTCAAGTAAGGTAAAGATCAAAAGGTTCCTTCAGCCTGAACGATTTTGTATTTCCACAAGGACAACTCTGCATTATAATTTCAGATGAAAAGTGTGGAAATAAAGGGCCAGACATACTCACCCCTGGAGAATACAAGAGCGCGATGCAGAGGTAGATGAGCCTCTACCCGCCTGTGAGAGACCAGCTGATGAAAAGCAAAATACCCATGCGGAATGTTGCCTCTCCCGCATCCCATTTATGGATGGGCATTAAACTATATATAGCATTTACACTTTCTTCCCTCATCATTTCGCACAGATATTAAGATACCAGACGTTTTAAGTTGACACTGGATAGTGAATGAGTTATAAAGGGGGGGGGGAGGGAAAAAAACAAAAGTTTAGTTTAAGGTGAGTCGAATGGAAATTGTAATATTGAAATATTGTGTTAACGTAAATACATATTAATTGGTTTGAATGAGTGGGAAATTAATGAAATGCACTCTGGCCATAATTTTACATTTTTTAAAATTAATTTATTAATTTATGTTATTGCTAAACAACAGTTTTGTTTTTATTTTAGAATGTTTTGAGAGAAAAAATGTATGATCTAGATACAATGCGTGCTACTGAAGTGATCTTCTAAGAACAAACATAAATTTTTTGTGCAAGTAGCGGCACCCAACGGTATTACACAAATAACAACAGTGCTTTAAAGGGGTCATATGATGCGATTTCAAGTTTTCCTTTCTCTTTGGAGTGTTACAAGCTGATTGTGCATAGATAAGATCCCTGAAGTTGCAAAGACTAGAGTCTCAAAACCAAAGAGATATTCTTTATAAAAGTTAAGACTCTGCCACGCCCCCCTAAAACGGCTCGTTCTAACACGCCCCCACATATCTACCTCACTATGTGGAAATATTTGCGTAATGCCACCCAAATGTGCACGCAAAGAAAGAAGGCGTGGTTTCAGTAACCGCAGTTAGTGTTGAAGCAGCCATGTCAGGGAGACGCTGTGTGTTTCTAGGCGAAAGCAAAAGCACTTTATTTGGCCTTCCG
>NW_015506222.1:72812-77473 GCF_001515645.1 Sinocyclocheilus grahami | reverse complement strand
AAGGGGGGGGGGGGAGGGAAAAAAACAAAAGTTTAGTTTAAGGTGAGTCGAATGGAAATTGTAATATTGAAATATTGTGTTAACGTAAATACATATTAATTGGTTTGAATGAGTGGGAAATTAATGAAATGCACTCTGGCCATAATTTTACATTTTTTAAAATTAATTTATTAATTTATGTTATTGCTAAACAACAGTTTTGTTTTTATTTTAGAATGTTTTGAGAGAAAAAATGTATGATCTAGATACAATGCGTGCTACTGAAGTGATCTTCTAAGAACAAACATAAATTTTTTGTGCAAGTAGCGGCACCCAACGGTATTACACAAATAACAACAGTGCTTTAAAGGGGTCATATGATGCGATTTCAACACATACCAGCTTCATCACTGTGTCTGTCACGCGACTCTGTTCCCCTTTCAGGCTCTGTCTTTACATTTATTTTGAAAGATGAAGCTTGCGATTATGGTAAGGGTACCAAGGGTATGGTACATTTCCGACAAGTGCTTGTGGTGTTCGGCCAATCACAATGCACTGGGTCAGCTGGCCAATCAGAGCAGACTGCGCTTGTCAAAGGAGTGGGCTTTGTAGAAAACGAAGCGTTTGAGAGAGGCAGGGCATAGAGGACCTACAATAATGTACAGTATTTGAAAAATAATGTGTTTTTTGAACATTAAAGCATGTCAACATATTCTGTTACACCAAATAATGATCTTTAAAAAAGCATCATATGACCCCTTTAATCTGTATATTTTTTTTTACTGTATTTTATTTTAAACCCACAACATTAAAATTAATTTGTGTAGATTTTGCGTACACTCGTTCTTTGCAGGTATGAATGGAGGCACAGCCAGTAAGAGAGGATATTTATGAATGTATTTACAGAAATCTAACATTACCACAAAATACATAACGAACAAGAAAATAAAAAAATAAGTAAGTTTGAAGATGTCCAGTTCATGAGGGGTGAAAGAAAAATCAGTCACAAGAATGCTAAATAAGATACATTAATAATTCACGTAAATACTTTGTTGCACTGCAACAAATAATACTAAAGTCTAATGACACCTTTTATTAAGCTCTTACGTTTTAAGTAAATCAAAAAGTGGCAATGCAGAAGAGTCCCGTGCATACAACATTTACCAGAAGGAACTGTACCAATGACATTAGAAAAGTTCGTGGTTGTAACATTTCAGTTTAATCTGCATAATCCCCTTTCGCATACCGTTTGTCACATGACTCGACCGCGCATGCGCAGCTGTGAGCTCACGCTGTAAACACGATCAGTGCTCAGAGGCCGCAGTGTGTCTCTGGCAGGAAAGGAAGTGGCTCTGAAGTGACTCGACCGCACAGTGTTTCGGAAAGATAGTGACTGGGCAGTCCTACCTGAAGACTTACACCCCAGACTGAATAAAGCGTTTAAAACCAACCTCTCTGTTACTAAGAGGACGTAAAAACCGTATGTAAATTGAACGGGTAACTTATATCAGACTAAAACAGGTAACTGACGTCTTAACGTAAGTTTGTTTGTTCAATTGTTTTCCCCTCACATTTGATTATGCTACTTTTGGACGCAGCTTTGTGTTATTTTCTGTGCTGTGACTGTCTTATAAATGTATTTTTTTGTGTGTGAACGTTGCTAAATTCCCCTTTTGTTCTCGGTAAGATGAACGGACTTGCCCCATCTGGAAGAATGAGATTCATTGCAGTTGCTGCCATTCTTTGTGTTGGATATTTCTGTCCGACAGCCTTTGCCCATCCTCGGTGTGTCATTCTCATACATCTGTTTATTCATATTAATGAGTTTTAAGTTGGGGCGCATTAGTAGCCAGACAATCAATATTGTGCATAGCCTCGTATGTTTGTATTTTCCCGTGTTTATTGAACAAGATACACTTTAGGTTACAGGGTAAATAGTATATACAAGACGTTTTGAAGGGGGGGGGAACAATACAGGTGTAAAACAAGGAGTGTTAACAGACTTTTTAATGAATTTTTAAAGCAAAAACACACTAAACAGTTCTTGGCACAATTCCTGATTAATTCAGGTAGTTTTGATCAACTAGAAAGAACCGGCTCATACGAGTCAGGAAACTGACTGCACTGAAATATGTCATACATCTTTTTTTATTAATAATAATTTATTTGAAACATTATGGTTGTCTTGTACTGCTTTATTGATTTATGACACATGTACTACCGCTAATAAAACATTGTCACAGTCTTCATTATTGTAAACCAATAAAAAGTACAATAGTGAAAATCTAATGAGAAGTGCTATTCTGAATAATAGAAATTACAAAATGAGATTTTTTTGCGCGTTACAGCGAAAATCATTTAGTTAATGAGATTCAGCCATTCGCATGGCCATAATGGTTTTAATACACATTTGATAGTGTGACCACGTTTTTGGGATCTGTGTTTTGTACTAAATGTTTGCCAGATTGTAATTGTCGCCCTGAAATCATTCATAGTGAACTGACTGCTTCTTTTAGGGGAGAATGGACAAAACTCATCGTGACTCGACATTGGCCACAGACATTTTGCAGTGTATTGTATTGCCTTTACTTTCCATTATTGTATTGCCATTATTGCAGGTGCACTGTATATTGCTCCTCCACTGGGTATTGGGGGATAAATGATGTTGTTTTTCATTTATAGACGGAACAATGCACAACTAATTTAAGCTATTGGACTCTGCACGGATTATGGTATGTTTATGGAGACACATTTTCTTCTTAATGCTTGTTAAAGTACAACACTTTCCTGTGTTGAGGTGCATGTAATGAGTCGGGGCTTATTATTTAATGTGCACTAATTGTGATCATCATCTGAGTTTATTAAATGCATGATATTAGGGGTTGTCATGTGATCTTAAAAATCATCTGATAAAGATGGCAATGCCAGTGATTGTAAGAATGATTGTAATTAATGTCAGTAGAAGTATTTGAAGAAAATGTGTGTTGTTGTTGCAGGCCCAACACTGGCATGAGGTGCAATACATCCTGGCATTTTAATGCCAGTTTGATTGAGGTAGTTTGCTTGCCTTGCTCGCCCTGTTGGATGTCATATTTTAAGTTGATGCACATGTGCTTGACATGTTGTATGTGTATGTCTTGCAGGACTTAATACCAGAAATGGAAAAATACTGGCCGGATCTGCTAGCACCTTCTTCCCCAAAATTTTGGTATGTCAAAAAACTGGCACATTTATTCTTCGATCGATTGCTTGAACTAAATAATGGACTTTTTATTGTGCGCTTTTAATTGTGCCTAGGCAATATGAATGGATAAAACATGGAACCTGTGCTGCAAAAGCTGATTCTCTAAACAGTCAACACAAATACTTTAGCAAAGCTCTCGAGCTAAACCTCAAGTATGACCTTAATAGGTAAGTTCTTGTTTTTCAGTGGTTCTCGTTTAGTGTAAAACCCGATTGTGTGGCTTTCAGTACATTAGGGAGTTGTGTTAAAGTAAAGTTGATCGATGCAAAGCAAAAGATGAGAGTATTTATAAATGATAGCTGTTTCATCACATACAGACTTTATGTAACACTGCAGTTAAAAAAGAAATCAAAACAGTAAGACTAATATTATAAAACTGATATTTCTGACTCAAAATTCTGAATGAAGCCTCACTCAAAGTTTTTGTAAAATAGCACTTCTATGCACAACTGTGATGCACATCAATTTAAATTCTATATTAAATGGATAGTTCACTCTGAAATGAAAAACAGTAAGACTAATATTATAAAACTGATATTTCTGACTCAAAATTCTGATTGAAACCTCATTCAAAGCTTTTGTAAAATAGCACTTCTATGCACAACTGTGATGCACATCAATTTCAATTCTATATTAAATGGATAGTTCACTCTGAAGTGAAAATTGTCATCATTTACTCATTGAATTTCCCCCCTATTCTAAGTCAGTCAGTGGCCACCAGCAACTGTTTGGTTGCCAACATTCTTCAAATGATCTTCTTTTGTGTTCAGCAGGAGAAAGAAATTCATACAGGTTTGGAACGACTTGAGGTTGAGTAAAAGATGACAGAGTTTTCATTTTTGGTTGAACTATCTCTTTACTGTGCCAAATTATAATGCTACTCGACAAGCGATTCATATTAATTACAACACGCCTTAATAACAAGTTTAGGACATGTCCCAGTTTGGATTTCCGCATTACTCCTTGTTTACTCACTTTATACAGCAAGTAAATTAAAGCAGTCCCGCCAATAATGGCTGCACAGTTATAGGTACAATGGTATAAACACTACTGGTTAACACATTTCTGCTATCTCACAGAAATGTGTTAGAAATAGCATCATACCACCAAGCCCTAGTTGATTTCCTCATGAGTCTTCTGTGTTTTCAGTGTTTTAAAGAACAACAAAATCATCCCCTCTGAGGAGTACTACACGGTAAGTAGTTTAATTGTCTTCCCTGCTTTATCATTTAAGAGACACTGGATTATATGTGGTCCTCTGTAAATGATGCAAGTATTTTACTATGACCTTTGACCTGAGAGGCAGAGCAGGTAGTCTGTGCAGTTGCAAAAAATTTTTTTATATAAATAGTTGCATTATATATATATATATATATATATATATATATATATATATATATATATATATACTCTCTATATATATAATATATATATATCT
>NW_015506222.1:70330-72802 GCF_001515645.1 Sinocyclocheilus grahami | reverse complement strand
AAATTTTTTTATATATATAGTGTCTTTATATATATATATATATATATATATATATATATATATATATATATATATATAACAGCAGCTAGGGTTGTGTTGGAGTGTGTTTACTGTAATGGTCCAGCCTGCTGTTTTCTGTTCCTGTCAGTGATTCCACAACTTTGTATAATTGAAATAATGATCAGATAAAAAAATTACCAAAATGTGTCATCCATCTAATAAGAGGCCTCAAAGTATTTTCCTAAACCGCAGCGTGCGTTATTATTGCCCAACAAACATCAGCATTTCAACAGACACAAACTGACTTCTTGCATTCTTTAGTTGCGTTTATTCAACTTCTCTATTTTTGGGCTGCAGTAAACAAGAATCTTGTGATTATAGGCACATGTGAGTGAATGTGTCATATTTCCCGTTTATTTTAGCTGGATCAGGTGGAGACAGCCATTACCAGCTTTTTCGGGGTGAAGCCTAAGATTCAGTGCGTCCATCCAGGAAAGGTATGAATGGAAACGGACAGAATATTCTGACCAACCTTTGTGGTCAGAAAAAAGGTTGAGAAGTGAGTGGGGGGGGGGGAATAAGGCAAATATCTATGTTACAGTGAGGCTTTTACAATGGAAGTCAATGGGTTTGATGTGTAAACATAAGGCGGTTCAGTGGTAGTATGTAGTATGATTTTAGTGTGAAAACAGCACACAATCTTTTTTTTTTTTTTTTATACAGAAAGTTATATCAAGTTTTACAAATTTGTTGCCGTGAAAACTTAAATAACTTTACAGCTCACTTAATACATATAATTTTTTTTATCTATAAGCTTCACATTTCTGCTTTTAAGTCTTCAAAAAATGTTCCCAGTCTAAGTACCTTTACTTTTTTTTTTTTTTTTTTTTTTAAAAAAAAAAAAGCCAAGTCAAAGCCAAGTTTGTGGTAATCAACATAATTTACATTCATGAATTTAACAGACACTTTCAGTTATTATTATTATTATTATTAAGTAATAATAATTAATAATTAAGTAAGACATGCTGTCAGTTGAACATAACTTGTGTCGAATCTAACATATTCCTTTAGGAAAGTAAATGGTGTCCACTTTGATTTCCTCTTGACTTGATAAATGGGGGGACTGATCTGCTCAGGGCAACAGTTAGATGCACAGTGACCACAGTTTGCCATCAGTTTTGCTAAGGTGAAATCTCAGTTCTTACTGTATTTCTCAGGGAGGCCAGGTTCAGACTTTGGGCCAAATAGAGCTCTGCGTTGACAGGGATTTCCAGCTGATCGATTGCGAAAAGTCAACCAAAGAAATCTGGAGCAATGCCATCCCCGAAGTGCTTGTCGGTGGCCAGTCAGATCTCAGTGTGTGTGATCACTCCATGCCGGTCTATTACCCTCCAGTGCCCAGCAGATCATAGAGGTGGGCAACACCAGACCTCGTGTGGGATCACTGAGCAAGAGAAGACAATAATTCATTCTGTATTTGAAACGGTGTCGAAATCTTTCCTGATTACACTATATTTTTAAGCAATTGCACATTCAATTCCTTTCTTGTTTTAAATGTTGATGCTGGAACAATCCTATCTATCTATCTATCTATCTATCTATCTATCTATCTATCTATCTATCTATCTATCTATCTACAGTATATCTGTCTGTCTATCTATCTATCTATCTATCTATATCTGTCTATCTATCTATCTATCTATCTATATCCGTCTGTCTATCTATCTATATCTGTCTATCTATCTATCTGTCTATCTGTCTATCTATCTATCGATATCTGTCTATCTATCTGTTTATCTATCTATCTGTCTATCTATCTATCGATATCTGTTTATCTATCTGTCTATCTATCTATCTGTCTATCTATCTGTCTGTCTGTCTGTCTGTCTGTATATATCTATCTATCTATCTATCGATATCTATCTATCTATATCTGTCTATCTGTCTGTCTATCTATCTATATCTGTCTATCTATCTATCTATCTACAGATCGATATCTGTCTATCTATCTATCTATCTATCTATCTGTCTATCTATCTATCTATCGATATCTGTCTATCTATCTATCTATCTATCTGTCTATCTGTCTGTCTGTCTGTCTGTCTGTCTCTGTCTATCTATCTCTATCTATTTAGCTGTCTGTCTGTCTATCTATCTATCTATCTATCTATCTGTCTGTCTGTCTATCTCAGTCACGTATTTACATGGTCTCTTATGAAAATATACAGTGGGGAAAAAAAGTATTTAGTCAGCCACCAATTGTGCAAGTTCTCCCGCTTAAAAAGATGAGAGAGGCCTGTAATTTTCATCATAGGTATACCTCAACTATGAGAGACAAAATGAGAAAAAAAAATCCAGAAAAATCACATTGTAGGATTTTTACAGAATTTATTTGCAAATTATGGTGGAAAATAAGTATTTGGTAGTATATTTCATCTCAATACTTTGTTATATACCCTTTGTTGGCAATGA
>NW_015506222.1:69098-70320 GCF_001515645.1 Sinocyclocheilus grahami | reverse complement strand
GTAATTTTTTTTGGGGGGGGGGGGTGATTTTTTTATTATAGTAAAAAACATTTTTTTTTAAAAATCTGTGTAAATTACAAGCAATGCAACAAATACTACCATGTTGTATAAATTCTTGACAATGTACGTAATAAAGCACTATAAATCAGAGATTTTGTTTAGTAAAGTGCTCAATTTCCATGAAAGTAAATACTGATCCTAAAAGAAAGTAAAAATTTTCTCTGTTTTATTAAGCAAAATATAAGTCTTTATTTCTTTCTTTTGATTTTAATATGCAATATGACCCAGGTATGTTTTCGACCCATTCTCTGATATTCACTCCTTTTTTTAATTATTATTACAGACCTAGATTAGCTGTAATATTCTGCCTTCGATATATTTAATCTGATAAAATTGATTTTATGTTTGCCATTCATCCCTTAATTTGCAATGTTAATGTGTAAAATTTGTGGTAGGTTTGGGGCTTTGGGCTTAATGGCAGCAGTTGCACATAATACACATTTAAGCTTCTGCCACTGGAGGGCAGCACATGCATTCTGCCAAAAAAAAAACATTGATGTTTACAGATATGTTATTCATATGTACGTTTTATGAATGGATGACGGCAATGAAACGTAGGGAGAAAAATGACCATTTGCACAGAATGTTCAAGTAAATAAACCGTGTTTTTCTGGCTTTTTAACAGTTAAACACAATTATTAGATTTTCATCAGATGGTGTTTTTGCCCATTTGATGTTTACTTAACAAAAAGCCATATCAGATGTGGGCATTTGATACACAACTTTTATACTGGGGAGTCATATATAATGCTGGTGAAAGTTTTTTTTATACTGTAGGTACAGAGGTTTGTTACTTTTACAGTATGTGATAAATGCCTTATATCATTCACTTCAACATCAGTAATTAAAATTTTGTAATGCAGTGTCAACTGAATAATTAAAAATCACTAAATGATGGGTGTGTTTGAATCTTGGTTGTTTTGAAAACTCCATATGTGTCATGTGATAGTATTTATAGTCCGATTCATGCGGCCTTCAGTTTGTCTCGCTGCTGTGTCCTTGTCTTGATAGAAATAACAGCAACCATATGTTCAATAGCTTTATAGACTTTTTTTAATAAGGCCATTTAGGTGTTTATGACTGCTGGTGGCCTGTGATGAGAAAGGCTTCTTCAAGAACCTGTGCACGTCTTTTCATAACAATACCTGTTTTTTTTTTTTTT
>NW_015506222.1:67324-67577 GCF_001515645.1 Sinocyclocheilus grahami | reverse complement strand
CATT
Organism: Sinocyclocheilus grahami; assembly: GCF_001515645.1. NCBI lineage: Eukaryota > Metazoa > Chordata > Actinopteri > Cypriniformes > Cyprinidae > Sinocyclocheilus > Sinocyclocheilus grahami. The sequence continues at coordinate 67,573 of NW_015506222.1, read as the reverse complement.
GAGGTTATAGAGTGGTTCTTTCAGACCCTGTTGCAGCAAAATTTATATCTAAGACTCACATAACAACTCATAGCAATCTCCTAATAGATTAATTTTCTAAAGGAAAATTAAATGAGGTTTTACTTGAATCAAAAGATCATTTAATCATTAATATAATGCACTATTAAAATCAATCATTTATTTAGCAGTTTATTCAGTGTATTCATTATTCATTAAGTTGGCAAGGGAAGGAGGTCTATCTATCTATCT
>NW_015506222.1:66353-66853 GCF_001515645.1 Sinocyclocheilus grahami | reverse complement strand
GTAAGATCAGGGTTTAGAGTGACAGAATCTCCCTCCATCACTGACTTCACGTCATCTGTTTCAGCATAGAACACTCCTGCAGAACAAACAGAAAGAGTTTCTCAGAGATTAAACTCATAACACAACTGGTAATGCTGTTGAAGATTTCTCACTGTCTCACTGTGGTCTTTGTTCACCTCCCATTCTGCCTGAGACACCAATTAGCAACTTGGGTCCCTTATGCTAATATGTTTTGAGGTAATTCATTCATACACAAGATCGGGGGTGGTGTCACAGCATGGCTGTTCCCTTACGAAAATTAACCATGGTTTTATTATAGAAAAAGTGTAATTATGTTTTTTTTTTTTTTGCGTATTGATCACCATAACCGCACTTTTACCACAATACCACTATGGTTAGTGTAGCAAACCCATGGTTAAATTGTGGTTACCATGCTTTAACTATAGTAACCATGGTTTTTTGGTCTTATTTGTTGTAAAGCCATGCTTCATTTTCGTAAG
>NW_015506222.1:62707-63706 GCF_001515645.1 Sinocyclocheilus grahami | reverse complement strand
ATGTTTATGCACACTTATTTACAGTTTCTGTAATTAATCAAAGCTTGCATTTATCCCTAAATAGGCACGTGTTACCTTTGGAAAATAATAAGCACACTGGTTTCGGTATAAACAAACTACACATCATTGCATGAGCAAATATTGCATTTTCATATGCAGCATTTCTTACATTTGCTGCTTGACTGCATAGCTGAGGATAATTTACAGCATCCATATCTTTAAACCTCAGGGCTATTACAGTCAGACAGTGTACTTCTAGCCCCCACAGACACATCAGCCCACAGCAGGAGTTACACACCATTACACACATTAGCGGCTGTGATAAACACACTCCATCCTAACACAGCACAGTGTGCGTCAGAATGCTTCACTTAGCGCAGGTGTTCTGTACAGAGGCCTTTATACAGCAACTTCAGCGGGCAGGGGACACCTGTAAATGCCCTGAAGGACCTCTTCATTTCTCAAGGCTGATTTAACTGTGCTAATTGGCTTTTGGCAGCAATACATATGCAGGGCAAAGAGTTTATTCCACCAGCAACTCAAACACAGTATAATAAGAATCGAACTAAATAAAATGCTAAGAAAATGCATAAAATCAAGATATAAAAGTTGAATTTGGGTGGCCATTTCTCTAACACCAAAAACGATGACACTTTTCAGGATTCAGTGAAGCCAGGATAAAAACCATAAAATAAAAACTATATGCATGAATTTCCTGAAGTGACCTGTCTTTATGAATTGGTCATTAAACAATTGACTCAATATGAGGTCTGACTAACTTATTCTTACTAAAACACTGTTGAAACCTATATATTCTTAGAAGAAAAAAATATATAACTTTTACTCACTTTTGCTGTCACTGGTTTTGGTTGCTTCAAAGTCAGGCCTGCAAACCCAATGTCACAAAATGTAACACAAAAAGTCATAAACTGTCTATACCTCCAAAACAGTATCTTTCTTAAAGGGGTCATATGATGCGATTTCAATTTTCCCTTTCTC
>NW_015506222.1:60932-62402 GCF_001515645.1 Sinocyclocheilus grahami | reverse complement strand
AAGGCGTAACTTTTATTCTCGCTGCAGTATTGTTGTTGCCGCCGCAGCCACCATGTCGTGCAGACGCTGTGTTTTGTTGTGAAAGCGAAACTACATTGTTTGGCCTTATATATAATAGATATCTGCTTCGTCATGCCTGGAGCTGATCCATGCTGGTCGCTGAGGAAATACATCAACTTTGCACTGTCGATCGCCGGATCGGCTTTCACCGTGGATGAAGCGGAGTCCAGCCCGGGGTCGTCACATGTGGTTGCCACAAGCCCTCCGGCCACTCCTTTGTCGAATCCGCCGGCTGCGCCGTTCTCAAGCCCCCAGCCTCTGCTCACTCTAGGCCGCCACCGCACACTCTAGGCCGCCGTGTGTGATGCTGTTTCATTGTGAAAGCGAAACTACTTTGTTTGGTCTTCCAAAAGAGGACACGACTAGAAAACGTTGTGTTTTCTGTTCCCTGTGTTTGAAGTTATCGTTTGTTTAGTTTTTGTTCTGTTCTGTTTATTTTGTTACTTTAATAAACTACTGCATTTGAATCTAACCTTGTTTTCTCCTGGCATTCCGTGACAGAATACTGCAGCCAGTACAAGATCCAGCAGTTTGTGCTCACAGAGCCCACTCCAGAGCCCGCTCCAGTCCGGGAGCTCACAGAGCTCACTAAGGAACTCACTCCAATCCGGGAGCTCTCTGTGTCCACTCCTGTGTCTGCTGCAGTTCGGGAGCTCATAAGGTCCAATTCAGAGCCTGCTCCAGTTCAGGAGCTCTCAGAGCTCATTAAGGAAGTAACTCCAGTCCGGGAGCTCACAGGGACCGTTGCGGAGCAATCGGCCTGTCCTGTTGCAGCCGTCAAGGCTGGTACTAAACTCTCTCTGCTCTTGTTTACAGTTTTCTTTGAGTCGCTGAGAGGATTTTCTGTCCCACCAGTGTTGCCTGGCAGGATTCCGACTCTGCTCTGTTTGCCTGCCTGGGTTCCTGTTTGGCAGGAGCCTCACTGGCTCCATCCTGGCTATCTGCTGGGATTCCTGTCTGGTTGGGGCTTTGCTGGTTCATCCTGCCGGCCCTGCCTTGGCCTTTCACCCTGCCGGTTCTGTGCTCATGCCCTGGTCTATCTCTATCCTCTGGCCCCTTCCATTGTATGGTCCTGGCCCGCCGTCCCTCCCCCTGGTCCGCCTCAGTTCCACCTCCCTCCTGAACTTTTGTGTGTTCTGGTGAAGCGTCTGGTATCCGCTCCGTAGAGGGGGGGTAATGTCACAGTGTCTGGTTGTGGTGCCCTGGACTGGCCACTTGAGGGCACTCTTCTTGTTTCTGTGTTACATGTTTTGAACTCTGTTTCCCATAGTCCTTTGCTTTGTCGTTCTGTTCTGATCATTATCACCTGTTGGCAATTTACTCTTCATTTCATCACTACTTATACCATGCTCTCACTGTCTGTCATTGCTGCAGTATTGTTTGAGGTTACGTTGTGTTTTCTGTTCCCTG
>NW_015506222.1:59132-59659 GCF_001515645.1 Sinocyclocheilus grahami | reverse complement strand
TTCAGTGAATTTGATTTTAGTACACAAAATATAGTCATAGAAATCCAAAGTTAATTTAAGTGCACAGACCTAATAGGTACAAAAGTGTACCTTTTGAAAATGTACCGCCCCAGTGACAGCTTTTGTACCTTTTTTTTTTTTTTGGTGCAGGAGCAGCATCCGTCAGATTTGAAAAGTTGAATTAAGTTGAAAGTTCATACTCTGAAAATACTAAGTCAAAGACAAGTTTTTCCAAACGCTCCTCCCGTTTTCCATTGGCCAGAAGAACATAGTTCTGCCCCAAAATTACTCATTGATTGTGACAAAGGTGAGACAACATTCAGAGCATTGTTTTGATAGCACCACAGAGCATTTTTTTTTCAGGGGCATTAACATATGAATGACTTTCTTATAGTCCCCTCAGCATATTTATTTGGGGTAGAACTAATTCGTATAACATAAAAAAAAACAAAAAAAACGCCAGCCTTCAGCTTTAAGGAGCTCAGTGATCAGTGTTGGGGAAAGTTACTTTTAAAAGTAATGCATTA
>NW_015506222.1:56532-57814 GCF_001515645.1 Sinocyclocheilus grahami | reverse complement strand
CATTATGGATTAGTGGAGGGGAGGCGACTGTAAATCCCCACTCTTGTGCTGATCTGGATTTAAACGCTGGACAGATAAATTGTCATTTGAAGATAGTAGCAGGCGAGCCGGGACAATGGATACAAACATGCGCAAATTTACGGTGAGAAGATGGTTTTCCGTGTACCTGCGCGGAAAGTCGCGGTCCAAAAGCTCGAGTTTATGCAAACTAGAGGTGGGTATCACTTCATTTGTTTCGCTTACCAACCTGTGTGTCTTATTTCTTGAATTAAATCTGTGGAGTGCCTGTAAACCGTGTCGAAATCTGACCGTTGCTGTGTAAAGTGCTGAAGTGCGAAATGTGAAAGCGCAACGGCGAATATGTCAGTGTTCAGCGTTGCTCGGATTTATGAACAAAGCTTGCATTTGGTTATTTACATCAAATATGCGTTGTGTGTTCGATTAGATTTCTCACAGGCTTTGATTTGAAATAGCCTGAACTAGTCAGAAGAGCATAGGCTGTAGGAATGTGTAGCCTGCGGGATTCCTCACAATTTGGAACACATCCTTTTTTAAATATTAAAAGAGTTGCTGATGTCCTACGTGAACAGTTTATGGCTTTTTACTGTATATAGCTTTTGGGACCCTAATAGTTTGATTGGACTTGAAACTGACATTGTAAAAAAGTGTAAACAGCAAAAATTCTATCCAAAAACAAGCATGTAATTTTATTTTACAATATTGTTGAAATATTTGTATAGGTAAAAAGATGATTTGTCACCTCAATGTACTGATAAAGCTGTATTTCCCTGCACATAAACCATCGCATTTGTTTATGTTGTATAGTTAAAAAAAGTATTTTTGAAAATTGTTATTATCAGGTAGATTCAGAGTTATATATGGTGTATAATTCTGATGGTGTTTCTTCGTCTCTGTGTGGGCAAAATTATGCAAAATTAGAGAACATTTCCCTTGGTATATTTTATTTATTTATTTTTTTTAAGAATAATTAACCTCAAGATTGAACTACTTTTAAAAACTGTATTGCTTATTATACAATTTTAGAACAACTGCAATATGATTCTCATCGGAGGCAGTACACACCAGCCTCAGCAGAAGCAGTAAACGTGTCCTGGTTAGATTTCTAACAGCTGTGGATCCTTCCGGTGTTGTTTTTGCTGAACACTCAAATGTCTGCTGGCAACAATGATCAAAACTGACATACCTGTCTCTCAGTATTAATAGTTAAGGCCTCAGAAGAGTTGCATTCTCTGAAGCATCTGCGCCCTTGCCCTGATGTCCA
>NW_015506222.1:54490-55828 GCF_001515645.1 Sinocyclocheilus grahami | reverse complement strand
GTTGTGTGTGTGCGTGTGTATATATATATATATATATATATATATTTGCTCAAATAGCCAAAGCAAAATACTCCACGAGAGTGCTTTCATGACTTTAAAAAAGAGCAAAAAATGAATAAATAAAAAATAGAGAGAGACTGATAATGACAATCAGAAGAGAGAATGAATTTACCGTCACTTCCAGCCACTGTATTAGAAACACTCTCACAGCAGTGTTAACTGGTTTTTAATTTGATGCAGGTATATTGAAATTTGAAGGTAATATAAGTTGTATATAATATATGTTCCTCTTCATCCAACAGCCAATAAACAGTTAGCTCTAAATGTCTGACACAGTGAGCCCGTTAGAGAAGCAGAAATACGTGCCCTTAATTCATCCTTCAGGCTATAATAAAGTCCCACTGTGTACAAAAGGTATTTTCTACCACCTTATTAAATTTATGTATTAACTCTAGATTTGAAATGTCAGTAATTCTGAGCATAATGAGTTTAGATGCTCATTCTCAGTGTTTTGAGAAGGTCTTGGTAACCTTTAATGCAGATAAAGACAGTCTGCGGTCACAGAACCCTGAAGAGAGAAGATCATATTTAAACACCAGTGATAAGTATGACCAGCATATAACACAGCCCGGGAAATGAAATGGCTGGAGTAATTTAGTTAGTGCAAACACAGGATCAGCATCACTAGGCTTAGCTTTGAAGCCATCAGGTTTGGCAAAAGCAATCATGTGGAGGTAAAATGATAAGAAGACAGGTTTAATTAAATGTGAGATCAGTAATCAACAAAAAAAAGATCAGTGTTTGATGTCAGTCTGTGATGTAATGGCAAACAACTGTCCAATGTGATGCTTACATGCAATATATTACATTTCCAATGGGTTTTTAGTGTAGCTGTTTTCGATTTATGAGTATGTTAAAGGAATAGTTCACCCAAAAATGAAAATTTGCTGGAAATGTATTCACCATCAGGCCATCCAAGATGTAGATGAGCTTGTTTCTTCATGGGAACAGATTTGGAGAAATTAAGCATTACATCACTTGCTCACCAATGGATCCTCGCGACTCCAGTCCATCAGTTAACGTCTTGAGAAGTAAAAAAAGAAAAAGCATTGTAGTTAGCAAGGCTTGTTTGTAATAAACAAATCCATTTTTAACTCTAGCTAAAATATGAGTCCACTATCCATAATATTGCTTTCTCTGGTGAAAAAGTCGTTTCGTCTGAACCAGGAGAGAAATATGCACAGATCAAGCACCGTTTACAATCGCAAACAATCCAAATCCCTTGTTCTGAACAAATATGTCGGTGGATTTTAGATGTGAGAGGACAACAGGAAATTG
>NW_015506222.1:54043-54480 GCF_001515645.1 Sinocyclocheilus grahami | reverse complement strand
TAAAACAAACTTTCAGCCAGTGAATCCATGAGAATTGTTTTTAATCTACAGGAGACAGGCGTTTATGGAATAATCTACAATTCCTCACAGTTCCCATAGGTATAGCATTAACAAAGCAATATGTTTGCATAAAACAAACAATGTTGTTCTGTTATGGTAATAACATCTGTGTTTACAGAATTGAACAAATACAGACATGAACAAATAATGAGATGCAAATATAAAGGTCACAGATGACTATGCATCTTTTTACAAAGGACAGATTTGATTTTTCTCTTCTTATTGTTGTACTACACAGGTATATTGGCCTGATAACCATAAAGATGTATTTCTTTATTTGAAGTTAATTATGTACTTCATACAAGGTAGCTATTGCCATATATGCTTTTTAAAGCAATGTTTTATTAATCTTTTTTTGTAAAGGAAGCCATGTAATT
>NW_015506222.1:25580-54033 GCF_001515645.1 Sinocyclocheilus grahami | reverse complement strand
AGAGTTGCATTCTCTGAAGCATCTGCGCCCTTGCCCTGATGTCCATTGGATGATGAAATGGACCCAACTGTTATGTCTGTTGTCTCTGATACCTGTACACTGAACTGATGCGTGTGTATGAAATGACAACAATAGAGCACATTTAGGCTAGCACTTTGTGTTAGAAATCATGTATAGTTCAGCATCTTGTGGAAAAGTTCTGTGTGTGCGGGCACTAGCTTGGAATTTTTGTACTTGTTTTTGTTTCTTTATGGCATAAATGTTGTCTTATTACTTTGTCATCTTTGAAATATTTAAGTAGAAAGTAGAATTGTTCACTGTTGTCAGAAATTTCTGATGTGTTTAAGCTCCGTGCATCACTGAACCGGACAAAACTCTTGCCACAGCATTTTGAAATGATGGGTTATGGAATGTGATCTATATTCTCAGTGTGTAAACAGCCTGGAGTTAGACTGCTATGCTACTTTTCTGAGCAACTGGTGTACGATTTTCACCTGGTGGATGACACAACATTGAAGACTTTTACTTAGAAAAGGTAGAAATCTAGTTAATATTAATAAATGTAATTATGGGCAAATAGAGTGAAAAAGCACAGTTTTTCAGCTTTTGGTGCAATTTGTTAATCACGTTTCTCTGATCGTTAGTAATTTCTGTGCAGAATCATGGGTAATGTAGTTTTTCACTAGACACGCCGCTGTTGAGCACGATTATTTAAATAATAATAATAAAAAAAGAATGCGGGCTACATTCACAAAAGCATATACCATTGATTAACAACCATGTAGCTCACTGTAGGTCTGTCTTTAAATGGTTATAAGTTATCGTTAAAAATCAATTCCCTTAGGGAGACAATGAATGGGATTTCTCTTTGTACCCTATAGTAACTATTGAAATTAACATTGGTGTTCTACTGAAATGGTCCTCTAGCTTGTCGCAGTAAGCCACTATAGGCCATGCGTTACAGAAATTTGACAACAGTAAAGGGAGTTTTAGGCCCTTCACTTTGTGCTGTGCCAAAGAAAAAATCACTGCCGTGCACAGCTTTCATTTTGACACAAAGGAATGGAATTTTGACTTAAATTGATCAAATTGTGAGCATAACTCAATGATCACTCTGAAATATACTGTATGCTGTGTTCTGTTAATGCGTGAACTTCGTATTATTTGTATCGCACAAGCTGTAATAATCGCAATAAGCTTTGTGCTCTGTTACATTTTAATAAAGAAAGTATCAGATTTAAAATTCTGCCAAATTCATATGAAATTCAAACAATAAATACCATTTTGGCACTCTTTAATGCGACATGAGCGTTTGCTTTAGCGCCTCAGTTCAAGCGGCACATGAACCCATCATATCTTTCTCTTTACTACTATAGTACGGAATAAACATAAATGGACATCAAAAGGTATATCATAAGATACAGTACAACCCACTGAAGTGTCTTATTGAAATTAACATTGGTGTTCTACTGAAATGGTCCTCTAGCTTGTCGCAGTAAGCCACTATAGGCCATGCGTTACAGAAATTTGACAACAGTAAAGGGAGTTTTAGGCCCTTCACTTTGTGCTGTGCCAAAGAAAAAATCACTGCCGTGCACAGCTTTCATTTTGACACAAAGGAATGGAATTTTGACTTAAATTGATCAAATTTGAATTATTGTGAGCATAACTCAATGATCACTCTGAAATATACTGTATGCTGTGTTCTGTTAATGCGTGAACTTCGTATTATTTGTAGCGCACAAGCTGTAATAATCGCAATAAGCTTTGTGCTCTGTTACATTTTAATAAAGAAAGTATCAGATTTAAAATTCTGCCAAATTCATATGAAATTCAAACAATAAATACCATTTTGGCACTCTTTAATGCGACATGAGCGTTTGCTTTAGCGCCTCAGTTCAAGCGGCACATGAACCCATCATATCTTTCTCTTTACTACTATAGTACGGAATAAACATAAATGGACATCAAAAGGTATATCATAAGATACAGTACAACCCACTGAAGTGTCTCATGTAATCGCTCATTCAGTGTTTCAAACTGTGGAAAGTGTTTAAAGCTTGTAAACAATGCCATGTAACAATACATTTACCTCACAATAACCATTCGGCGTCCATAAACTAATAAGTCAGCTAGAAGAAATAACTATAAAGAAGAGCATTTTGCTAAATATATGCACTGTATTGCATATTAATAGTTTTACTCAACCTGTTGTCTACATGATAAGAAAAAAATGCATGCAGCTAAAGATAAAATTCAACAGCTCCCATATAACTGCATGTTACTAATGAAGAAAAACAGACTGGATGTGTGCAAGACAATATGACAACATTTAGGATGCATTGAGGAGGAGCCCAAACTCAATGGCCAAGTGATGCTGACATAGTTATGATTCAGGATATTGGCACAGATTCTGTGTATTAAACAATTATTTGTGACTTTATATTTAGTCGTCAAGTTGAAAAATCAATTTATTTCCCACTTTAAGTAAACCTTAGTTCCCAGGACATCTACAAGATGGATTAAAATGCTGATGCTGTATAAAAGGAGGGGAGACATAAACACATGACAGTATGACTGAAATGTTAAGGTGTTTAAAAAATAAATAAATATGTTTAATCTGTAGCACTTAAAAAATTATTTGTCTATTTTTTGTTTCTTATACTGTCTAGCCAATGTCTCCTTAAGTGATTTTTTTTTGTCTGGAGCCCTGTTGTGATGTAGAGCTATTCTGTATTCAAACACAGTAAAGTGAGTTTGCATGTTCTTTGTGGCAGATCGTGAGCTCTCACGCATAGACAGAAGCTGGTATAGTGTGTAGGCTGGTGTAGAGCATCTCTGATATTACTATACCACACTGTGCCATATTTCAAGATCCATCTTTAGATTGCAAGACCATCACAGCAGTCCTGCCCCAGTCTTCTGCAGCAAAAAGTAAATAGATTTTTGACACCAGAATTGTAGGAGAATTAAAGAAAAACATATTCACTAAAAATAAACTGTGCTTGCTGAAAATGTTGTTTATCTGCATGCACTCTCTGGTGTTGTTTTACCCCCCAATTTATATAATAAAAGTTAACCTCTTACCTTTTAATCTTGCTTTTTTGTAAGACATTAAGCAACCCATCAGATCTAGGGATGCACGGCATTAGATTTTTGCCGATATCCGATATGCCGATATTTTTCGAAATATTTTGGCTGATAGCCGATATATATTTCCCTTTGTTTTGAAACAACACCAGGTCTCTCTTGGAAATTATAAAAAAAAATATTTTTATTTTTGGTTAGCTTTGAGCAAAAACTTATTTGTTAGAACTACTAATAAACATTTTTAACGTTATTTTTTTTATGAGTGTACATTGAAAGCCTTGAAAATAACTATAATAAAATCAATCTCAGCTGGATTTTTTTTTCCGGACATGCAGTTGAGACATTAATATTTTATTTGTGGATTTAACATTAATAGATGATTTAAAGCAAAAGAGCTGTAAAAAAAATCTTTTAGAGCTCCTTGTATTTAAGTTTTCATAATCCATTAGAAAAAAATATATATTACATATTAATGAATAAATCTGTATATAGAAAAATATTTAATTTACAAGTGTCATGTTTGTTATTTTTATTCATGTAATCTATAGCTTCTGACCCTTAAATCAAAACAGACTCGTGATTTTATGACATCAACTACTGCTTTATTTATTCAGAAACACAAGTATCTTAATGATATTTGTGTATTTAACTTTAATTTTATTACAAGTAGGCCAAGAGCCCCCTTAAGTAAATAAAACACCTTACTGGACGGGCATTAGGACCTGGGGGAGTGTGCCGCTGCTGCTGCTGCATGCGCTAGTTACTGTTGACTCTATTGCACCAGACACGTCGTTCTGTACCTGCATTCTCAGATTAAATGCATCGATCCAAAACAGTGAATCATTCAGGCAAATGTTCACTTCAAGAATGACCACACTGCTGATGTGATCTTATCGCTAGCACACCCTGAGCACAATGTGAGCTATTCATCTTATCGGCAAAGCATATCGGCAGGCACGGCGCCAGAATTTTTTCTCTACCGGTGCTAAGGGGGGGCTAGACCAATATGTGGGGGTGCTAAGAAAATATATGATATTGATGACGTCAGAGTTACTTCATAAAGAAATGGGGCTAAACCGGGCTATTCAAAATTCTGACGGGGCTATAGCCCCCCCCCAGGTGGTGTAGCGCCTAGGGGGTGTAGCGCCGTCACTGCATATCGGCATCAGTTTTTCAAATCCGATTCCGATAACGTTCTGATAATATTGTGTAGCCCTAAAGCTGGGCATACACTGTGCGATTTTTGTCCAATTTTGAGCCGAATTCTGACTCGTGTGACTCTTTTTTGAGTCAGGGCAAATTTCTCCATTGCCGTGCGTCGTTTGTCGTGAAGTGATTAACCTCTCCCAACCGGCAATCGGATGGTCGGATTAATTTCTGACATGTAAGAAATTATGGTACCCTCTCTGCTAAGAAAATATATGATATTGATGACGTCAGAGTTACTTCATAAAGAAATGGGGCTAAACCGGGCTATTCAAAATTCTGACGGGGCTATAGCCCCCCCCCTAGGTGGTGTAGCGCCTAGGGGGTGTAGCGCCGTCACTGCATATCGGCATCAGTTTTTCAAATCCGATTCCGATAACGTTCTGATAATATTGTGTAGCCCTAAAGCTGGGCATACACTGTGTGATTTTTGTCCAATTTTGAGCCGAATTCTGACTCGTGTGACTCTTTTTTGAGTCAGGGCAAATTTCTCCATTGCCGTGCGTCGTTTGTCGTGAAGTGATTAACCTCTCCCAACCGGCAATCGGATGGTCGGATTAATTTCTGACATGTAAGAAATTATGGTACCCTCTTGTGAGGGTATCGCACAGTTGAAGCAGATCTACGAACCTGCACGGAAACAGAAATTAAACCATTTCATCTTTAATGCAGCAAGAAAGAAAATGAAAAGAGGGAGATCTTTGTAAGTTCCATCGCTGTAAAACTAGCTGCAATTTAGCAAACTGCTGCTTACCTCCAGTTCGCGTTGCAGAATGGATAAACCATATGCTCATGTCTTCCAAGCAATAATAATAATGATTTAATACATTAATTGGAAATGCCAAATCCTCTCGATATCACCGTTAGCTGATGCTTTTTTTTTTTTTAAAGATATCTCTGACTATCATATATATACATGGAGTTATCGTGTGCGCAACCCGAGTATTTTACACGTGTATCGTGAGCACATAAATCATGATCTTTGGCTTTACATCGCATACAATCTACTCGTACAGTGTGAGTTGGTACCTTGCTGAAATCGCACAGAAATCGCACAGTGTATTGCCAAATCCTCTCGATATCACCGTTAGCTGATGCTTTTTTTTTTTAAAGATATCTCTGGCTATCATCTATATACATGGAGTTATCGTGTGCGCAACCCGAGTATTTTACACGTGTATCGTGAGCACATAAATCATGATCTTTGGCTTTACATCGCATACAATCTACTCGTACAGTGTGAGTTGGTACCTTGCTGAAATCGCACAGAAATCGCACAGTGTATGCCCGGCCTAATCAGATCTGAAATGCAGGTCACACCAGCTGACTTTCATCATGCTGTTGATATCCAGTTATGTGTTTAGACAGGGTTCTGATCTACAGTGTTTACCCTCTCTATCTAGAGCTGGTCCCACTGAGTATTGTGATTTATTCATATTATTTTTAATTTTCAAGTCTTTCTAAAATGAGTCATATTTACATGTAAATGGTGTGCGTTTCAGCTGAAAATAACATCAGACGTTTTGTCTTTTAAAGCAGAATCTTGAAAATGAAATGGAACCTGTGACTAATTTTGAAAGATGTATGTAGCAATTCTGTATCTTATACACACAATATGGGATACTTACTGTAATTTCAGTAGAGTTTGGCATTAGCATGTTGCTGAGCTTAAAGGTCCCATGGCATGAAAATGTTACTTTATGAGGTTTTTTAACATTAATATGAGTTCCCCTAGCCTGCCTACGGTCCTCCAGTGGCTAGAAATGGCGATAGGTGTAACCCGAGCCCTGGGTATCCTGCTTTGCCTTTGAGAAAATGAAAGCTCAGATGGCCCAATCTGGAATCTTCCCTTAATGTCGTCATACGGGGAAAGGTTACCTCCCCTTTCTCTGCTTTGCCCGCCCAGAGAATTTGGCCCGCCCATGAGAAAATGAGCTACTACCATGCGAGGCGAGCGCAATAGATTTTTTTTCCTCGAGAGACATCATGGCTTGCAAATGAGCGAAGCATGGCAGTTGCCCCACCTCTCTCCTCCTCATTAGCATTTAAAGCTACAGACACAGAAATGGCACGTCCTAAGGAAAGCTCATTGTGGGACTGGCTCGTAGTGGCTGACATTCTGCACCAAGGCTGAATTTCGGGAAAGCGACTTCAGATACAGTACTAGGGACCACTTAGGCCTATATAAAAGCATCCAAAAGCAGCATGTCATGGGACCTTTAAGCATTTCATTTTTTTATTAAAAAAACTTTATAATATAAACATTAGATATCAAGTTAACTGGATTTACATCCAGTGTCATGTTAAATAAAGAAAAAAAATATTTAAAAAAGCATGTGCTAACAGAGATGACAAATAAATAGTGTGTAAAACCATCATCAGTTATCATTGAACTATTAATACTTATCAATATTTTAATCTTATCAATATTTTTTGGTATTGTATGAAGTACATATATAACAAAATTAAACACTCTGGTTTAAACACACTCTCATTCAATGAATGTGATGTTCCATAGAATTTGGCCAAAAGCAGTTATCTTAGAAAGCTGCATAATTATATTGCTGCAATATTTCATTTGAAACATATTTCATGTGAGGAGTGTGCTTATAATGTCACACAATTCACAATGGGCTTGTATTAAACCTCAGTTAGCTGAGCAAAATGAAATAAATCTAGTATCTGTTTGCTTATGATTGCAGTAGCACAGCTTTCACGCAATCAAAAGGAAATTCTTTTGTGAGATGAGTCTGAAAATGGAAGCACTCAGGCCGAATCCTAAATTGAAAACTAAATTGAAAATCCTGGTTGGTCTGTTGACAAGTGGAAGGTTTTTTTTTTTGCTTTGGAAGTGACAAATTCTAAATCAATCTTTGTAGATCATTTCCTTGCACTTAAACTGAATTCAGCATATAAGAGTTATTTGAATATATAAAGGCGAGGCCAGGACTAGTTGTCATATACTGTAAATATTTCTCAAGATGAGTTTATTTCTCAATTTTTTTCATATACAGATGACACGTTTATATACAAATTACTCTTGAGTCTAGGGCTGGGTATCGAGTTCGATACATTTTAGGCACCAACCGAATTGCCTCGATACCATCGAGTATCGAAAAACGTCTCATCGTTCGGTACCAAATTTTGATACCTAAGGGGTTAATCTCATCAGCGTCAGTGAGCCAATAAGCCTGCAGCACTAGCAAAAGTGTTCGACTAGAAGAGGTGCGGCGTAGATCGATCAGTGTTTGACATCCGCGAGAGCGATTCGAAATCGCAGATCGTGAAATCGCACGGGAACAGTCTGCTCTCTTTAGCTCTCGTGGTACTGTAAAACACAGATAGGTCTGCACAGTTAGTCCGCGTCAAGTCGAACACACCTACTAGTTTACACCGGTTACACTCAGAGATGTGGCGCACACATGAGGCTGTAGTTTGAATGCGTCCCAGCCCCCTTAGATGTAAGGCTACATTTACACTGGTGCGTTTATGTTCTAAAATGAAAACGTTCCTCGTCATACCTCCGACAAACGACAAGCGACAGACCGGTCATTCAGTCATTCATTTCCAATGGAGAGTAACGTTAGTACGGGAGCTGCGTGGAGTTCCGATCATATGCAGATGTCCGTTCATACTACACGACTGAAAGCGCGTGTTACGTGAGCATTCATGCAAACTGTAGGATCATGATAAAAAAGACAATAAATAAGATTTATATTCCGCTTTTACTCAAAACTCAATTTCACCATCGAGTGTTTGTAATAACTTCCGATTGCCGTCTAATGTGTGTTTTGGCCATGTAATGTTGGCAGAGTCAGAGCAGCAATCATGGAAGAGAGAACACAGACAGACAGCGCTGGAAGCTGCTAATGCTCATCAGTAAATCAGTGGAAAATAAATAGAAATCATGATTCTGTCTGAGCTACAGTATGTTTTTTTAAAATGAACACGCACTAGTGTAAATGTAGCAGATGTGTAAACTGAAGACTATTTGAGCTTTATTAAAACTATTTGCAGTGATTTATTGTGTTGGTTACATTTTGTTCCTTTGTGCAGTGGCTCGGGAGTCTTTGAGTTTGTATAAACATCAAAAAGCTGAAAAATAAAAACAAATTTTTTTTTTTTTTAGATAATGTAATCTTGTTAAAATTGATTTCATAAAATCGGTATCGGAAAAATATCATTCAGGAACCAGTGTCAAGGTATCGGTATCGGTATCGATATCGGAATTTTTTTTACGATACCCAGCTCTATCTTGTCTGAATGTTGGTCAGTGTGGTTTTATTGTGTTCACAAGAGCTATTTAAAGATATGATATTGGAGCAGGGGTGGGAAGTAACGAATTACAAATTCTCACGTTACAGTAATTAAGTTGTTTTTATCAGTAATTGTACTTTTTTGAGTAGTTTAAAAATTGTGTACTTTTACTTTTACTTGAGTACATTTTAAGTGATGTATCGGTACTTTTACTCCGCTATTTTCCTCTGTTTGTGGTCGTTACATGCTTATTTTAATTAAATTTTTTATCCATCATCATGATTGGATAGAGAGATAGTAATAGGTCTCGTGACTTTCGTCAAATCAAATTGTGCATAGAAAACTTTAACCGCCAACTGTTTATCATGGCTGCTGGAAGTGCATTCTTCAAGCATCAATTCTGTCGCATCTTCCTCTAACTTGATATGTTAAGGTACATTTTGGATTTCTGCTTACTAAACGATTTGTATATATGCTTGCCTATCTACATGGCCTGACATTTTGTGTGAGGTTGCGGGGTATTGCATACAGTGTTAACTCCCGCAAGTGCCACGTTCGGTAAATTCTCACTCACTTATGAGACGCTCGATCTGCGCTGCCTCGTCTTTGTCTCGCGTGCGTTCTGCAGCAGTCACTTGGATAAGTCTTTGTTGAACGATTTCTGCTTACTAAACGATTTGTATATATGCTTGCCTATCTACATGGCCTGACATTTTGTGTGAGGTTGCGGGGTATTGCATACAGTGTTAACTCCCGCAAGTGCCACGTTCGGTAAATTCTCACTCACTTATGAGACGGTCGATCTGCGCTGCCTCGTCTCTGTCTCGCGTGCGTTCTGCAGCAGTCACTTGGATAAGTCTTTGTTGAACTTTGAGCATGTGATGCGCACAGTGAAAAAGTGTGTTGGAAACAAATTGAGGGCCAATCTGCACCTTATTGATGGCATTAATATACTGCATCTGTGCCAGCAGGTGATGTAATAAAACTGCAGCTGGTTAATAAACGTTTTTTTTCAAATCCATTTTATACAATCCACCTTCATTTAGCAAGTGCACTCACGCATAAATAATTTTCAAGTTCAACACTTTTTGTTCCATTCAGTTGTGGATGAGTACTTTTAAATAGGCTACTCTTTTACTCTTACTCAAGTAGTTTTTTAGACAAGTACTTTTACTCTACTCGCACTACATTTTTTGGAAGGTAATGGTACTTTTACTTGTATATTTTTTTCAGTACTCTTTCGACCACTGTATTGGAGTTTTGGTTTGTAGAACAGAATTAAAAATTCACAACTCTAAAATCTTGAATGTGAACTTCCCCATGTGACAGCTATCCCCATTTTCTCCTCTGTCATTACCATCCCCATGATCTAAAGGTGAATTATCACCAAACAAGAGTTTATAATTCATCATCATATTCTGCTGATGATCACAATGAGCTCTTTTGCTTAGCTTGGCTTTTATGTGCGTTGCTCAACAGGAGCTGTCAGAATAGTTAATCAGGCCCCAGTGCTGAGGTAGAAGATTGTATATCCTCAGTTTACTCATCATCACGTCACAGGAGAGGCCCAGCCTGGACTTTGGTTATGTAATGCAGCTGCACATTTATTTATTCGTTTGCATGGCATGCCATAAGCCTGTTTAAGCTGTGTCTCTGAGCTGTGTCAGTCCCAGCACGGTGCATCATTCAGCTGTGCTCAGCGTTTGAGCTCAGGAACATTTCTGCAGTGAGACAGTCCATACTGTCCCCTCTGCAGGCACCCACCCTCACCTGGCAGAGCCCAAGAGAGAGAGAGTAGGCTGTTATTGGGAGATGACTGCATTTGGAACACAGCTGACCCTTCGCTAAGCTCCTTGGTTACTGTTACTTACTCAGACAAGTGCTACAGAACATAGAAATCATTTGGAGATTTCTGTGATTTTCAATAAAATGTGCCCATGAAGTGGTGAAAATTTAATAGATATTTAATTTACGTGAAAACAGCAACTGTGGTTGCCAGAACTTTACCATAAAAAAAATAGTAGCAACATTTAAAATTTTACAGATTGATCTTAAATTTACAGTAAAAACATATATTTCATAAACTGAAATAATATTAATATACCACCAAATTACTCTTTTTTATTTTATTTTTTTTGACAACCACTTTAAAAACACAGAAAAAAACAAGTTGAGGTAAATAATATTTAAACGGTGCAACAATGCCATACATAAAAAACACTATCATGGTAACACTCATGACACTAAAATAATGTAATGAACATTCATTAAACAAGATGTAACAAAACCTTAATGTATATAAATAATATGAATTTTTTTAAAAAAAAGTTATTTCAATAAAAAGAAACATCAAACGTGGCTTGTTATTTTCTTTTAAGAGTGTTTTACTGTAAAATGACATGAAATGTTCCTTACAGTTTTTCACCGTACAGACTAAAGGAATTTCTTTTTTTTTTACTGTTAAAATTACAAACATTTTTATTAATTTAACTTGGAGAAAATGTACTGTAAGTGTTCTTACTGATGTAATACATGTTCAATTTCCAAGGAGAACTGAGACAGTTTAATCTACAGCATGAGCTCCTCAACATTTATTTAAATAAAATACATTTTAATGATAATTTCGATTGTGAACAGTACGTGTGTGTGTGCGTTTGTCAGTGTGTGTGTGTGCCTAACCTCAGATTGTGCCAGGTAGCCTGCCACTATAATTATACTGTAAATCACACTGGATAAATCACAACCTGCTAATTACTTTTATACTAAAAATAAATCTGAATATAAACATGATATTTAACACTGCTTGTACTCTGTAAACGTGGTAACCTGCAGTTCTTACTTTAAGGAGCTATTTCTAACTGACGTAGTATAAAGATGCCATGCATGATTTATAGTTTAAATTCTATTATAATGTTTCAGATGTTTGTTTTTCTCTCCAAAATGATCCAGATATTTTGGTTATGTTGTTTATGAACAGAATATCCGTAATGCCATTATACTCTATACAATTTCACCAAGCCCAGACAAAATCTGCAGACTTTTGCTTCATTTTCCGTGTCAAGTTTGAGGAAAAGTCTGAATAGGCATACATCCGAGAGAACGAGCTATTGGAAAAGAAAAAAATGTAGGGCTGGGACTAGTTTACATGAATCGATTGTTGGTTGGATTTTGAGATGTGGGCAGAATAATGCAAGCTTGACATTTTAATAAAAAAAGATTAAGAGGTCACAAAAACAAATACATTGGATCATTCACAATAAAATCTATAAAATACATTTAGAAAACGGAGAACTTTAAAAATTGCTATTTCTCAAAAGTGTCAAATGCCTAGGATCACAGGATAAGATCTGCCATTAACTGATCCACATCATCCGCAGCCCAATCCAGTATTCAAGATCCTAATTCCCCTGACCATAAACTGTTCTGCCCTTCGGGAAAGTGATATCATGTCATCAAATCTAAGACTATGAGAGTGAAGAACAACTTCTATGCAACTGCAGTCTGTTTACTTAAAGTCTGCATCTTTACCAGTGTATGTCACTGTGCTCTACATTTTGTGTAGAGTTAATCATTGTAAATGACAGGTTTTCTAATTCTGCTGAAATCTGTGGAGCTTTCTGCAGGTTCCATACTTTTAAGTAATTTCAAAGTACCTGTGATTCTTATTGTTATTTGTATATTGCACACTTTTGTGTTTGTCATGTGCTTTGTAAAAAAGCACCTATGAAAATGGCAATGGAATACATACACTCATGATCACACCATCTGAACCCTTTTCCTTGACCTGTTTACTACTGTTATTCATAATGCCAGATGGCATCATTTCGCCAAATATGCTTAAACACACAGCTTTATGGCAGAAGCATTTGTTTATTTCCCTCTGAGCCGTGCCATCTGTTGCCTTTGCAGGATGACAGCATCTTAAAGGAGTTTGATATCAGCCATCATGTGAAAGAGGGCTTTGAGAAAGCTGACCCGTCACAGTTCGAGCTGCTCAAGGTGTTGGGTCAGGGCTCCTACGGAAAGGTGAGCTTTGAAAATGCTGCATTTGACTTACTCTCTGTGTGCTACTGTAATGCAGAGTCATCGATAGCTAAAATTAGATTTGCCATTTGTTTGGATGTAATTTTGTTAATGCATGTGGAGTTAATGTATGTAAAAACATTTTTGGTGTCCTTATAAACCCTTCAGTTGAACTTTAGAAAGTCAGGATCAGTTGTTGCAGGATTTAAATTACATAATTTTAACTGAGTATCCTGTGTCTCAAAACGAAACAAAAATAAAACCAAGCAAGTTTTCAACCTAGTAAGATCAACACAAAGGCCGTTTAGTAAAGGTAGCTGCATAATCAGTGATACCTTTGGAGAAATTAAGCTATCATCACATTTATTTTCAGCAGAGAAATCAATCCCAGAATGCAATGCAATTCTGTCAGGACCACTATCGTCAAAGATGATTGACAATTAGCATACAGTTTGGATTGGCGGTATGGTTCCATTCTGGGCACGAACTCCCTGCACATCCATGCAGCCTAGCATGGATGAGAGCAGGGAGAGCAGCGATAACCCCCCCACCCCAGGGTAAACAGAACAGAACCAGAAAAAATACATGAAGTGACCAGGTGTAAACAGGCCCTAATACAGGGTGTCAAATTCAGTTCTTGGAGGGTCACTGTCCTGCAGAGCTTAGCTCCAAACCTAATTAAACACACCTAAACCAGCTATTGCAGATATCGTTAAAGTTCAATAATGTTATGTACACATTTTAGAATTAGTCTGATTCAAGGAGAATCAGAAGGCTAAATCCTGACTGACAGAGGAGGAGTTGGGGATGGAGGAGGGTAATTAGCTATTGAGCAATGCGAAAACTGCTGATAATACTGCGGGACCTTATATATGAATACTTAGATAGGTGTCGTATTCCCATAGGTTGATGGGGATCAGCTGAGAGTCAGCTGATGCGATCTTGACTAACGTGACCTGCCAGAACTGACGCTACGCTAGATTTATCTTAATAAAAAAGACAAAGCAAGAGAACTGCTGATTATAAATATAATTAGAATTCACTCAATTTTGAACATTTCAACACTTTCAAAAAAGTGTTAGTCTTTTGCACTGTGCTTATGTGTGCTGTGTATTTCGTTTAATAGAGTACTGCATTGTTAGCTTAGCAACATGCTAACATGCCAAATTCCACTGAAATCGACTGTGAATTGAGTCTTCTGTGCTATTTGTATGAATTACTTCCTATTTAGAATAATTCAATTTAATCACTCATGTTCCATGTCAGTTAGGATGTTGCCTCAGCTGCTTGTGTAGGTGGTTTAATTACTCCACTTTAACTCCTGCCTTTTTCCTTTGAAACACAAAAGATGTCAGGCATGTTCAAAATTGCAAAAATTACAAAAAAGTATCAGTGTCATACAACCCAAGTCTTCAGACGCCATGTGATAGCTTTGTGTGAAGACGACATTGAAATTTTAGTCTTAATGCCTTTAAATGCTGACTACATAGGTAGCTCAGAGCAGAAAAAGCTGTCATATGGCTTAAGACGACTTGATATACATATTTATGTCAGTGATCTCACCAGCTGGAAAGCACCCTAAGGCTCTGTTTGGACTGGATTACTAGTATTTATACCTTTTAAAAACAGTCTGCATTGTTGCACAGTAAAAAGAAGTATCACATGACAGCCATCTTCAGTGGTAGCTGTCACTAAAGGATCAGTTCATCCAAAAAAATGAAAATGCTTTGCATCAGTGTCTCAGCAATGGATGCTCTGCAGTGAATGGGTGCCATCAGAATGAGAGTCCAAGCAGCTGATAAAAACATCACAATAATCCACAAGTAATCCACAGCACTCCAGTCCATCAGTTAACATCTGGAGAAGACAAAAGCTGAAACAAATCCAGCATTAAGACATTTTTAACTCAAATATGAGTCCATAATCCATAATAACGCTTCCTCCAGTGAAAAAGTGTTCTGGTCTGAATCAGGAGAGAAATCTGCACAGATCAAGCACTGTTTAAACAGCTCTAAACAAATATGTGGCTGGATTTTAATGTGAGAGACAACAGGAGATGCACTTTTTCACTGAAGGAAGCGTTACTATGGATTATAGACTCGTATTTTTCAGCTTTTGTCTTCTCCAGATGTGAACTGATGGACTGGAGTGCTGTGGATTACTTGTGGATTATTGTGATGTTTTTATCAGCTGTTTGGACTCTCATGTCTTATGGACATGTTGACTTCTTTTATGGTGTTTTTCCAACTTTTTGGAGCTTGAGAGCCCCTGGACACTGACTAAGGGCCTGTTTACAGCTGGTCACTTTATGCATTTTCTCTAATCTGGTAGCTACTGTTTCTGATCGTGAAAAGATCAGGTGTAAATACCCTCCAAAATGCTTTTGAGATTTAAATCCAGTCACTTAAACCAGTTCAAGAGTTGATCTGAGACGCATTCCAGACAAAACTGGACAAATGTAAATGTATTCGGTTGTTGAAACCACATATGTGACCCTGGAGCACAAAACCAGTCTTAAATCGCTGGGGTATATTTGTAGCAATAGCCAAAAATACATTGTATGGGTCAAAATTATTGATTTTGATTTATGCCAAAAATCATTAGGATATTAAGTAAAGATCATGTTCCATGAAGATATTTTGTAAATTTCCTACTGTAAATATATTAAAACTTAATTTTTGATTAGTAATATAGATTATTAAGAACTTCATTTGAACAACTTTAAAGGCGATTTTCTCAATATGTATATATTTTTTTTGCACCCTCAAATTCCAGATTTTCAAATAGTTGTATCTCGGCCATATATTGTCCTATCCTAACAAACCACACATCAATGGAAAGCTTATTTATTCAGCTTTTATATGATATATACATCTCAATTTAGAAAAATTGACCCTTATGACCCTTATGTGTGAGAGCGTGTTATAGGCTATATGACATGTTATAGCCAGACGGCTTTGCTGCAGATGAGCAGCTGAGTATCTCTTCAGCAAACTGCCACAAATGATACCAAGTTATCTTACGAGTGCTGATGCCACTCTCTCTCCTCCCTTACGAATATTACCCATGGTTAATTTGCATAAGGGCTGTTGCGGTCTCTGATCTTGAAATTAGCTGATGATGAATACAATCTGTTGCTTTGGCTGACGTGAACTCTTATTAAATTTGCATATAATGAGGGATTGAAGATCAGATTTATATCAATTTTGTGGAGACACATTTATGTGGCCAAGTGTAAATGGAACCTAAGAACTTCATTTGAACAACTTTAAAGGCGATTTTCTCAATATGTATATATTTTTTTTGCACCCTCAAATTCCAGATTTTCAAATAGTTGTATCTCGGCCATATATTGTCCTATCCTAACAAACCACACATCAATGGAAAGCTTATTTATTCAGCTTTTATATGATATATACATCTCAATTTAGAAAAATTGACCCTTATGACCCTTATGTGTGAGAGCGTGTTATAGGCTATATGACATGTTATAGCCAGACGGCTTTGCTGCAGATGAGCAGCTGAGTATCTCTTCAGCAAACTGCCACAAATGATACCAAGTTATCTTACGAGTGCTGATGCCACTCTCTCTCCTCCCTTACGAATATTAACCATGGTTAATTTGCATAAGGGCTGTTGCGGTCTCTCATCTTGAAATTAGCTGATGATGAATACAATCTGTTGCTTTGGCTGACGTGAACTCTTATTAAATTTGCATATAATGAGGGATTGAAGATCAGATTTATATCGGTTTTGTGGAGACACATTTATGTGGCCAAGTGTAAATGGAACCAATAAATCAGATGACTATCCATTCAGTAAAAACACATGAAGTGTCCAGATGTAAACAGGCCCTTTGTTTTGTTAAAAACGGTTCCATTTACATAAATGCGTTTTTGCAAATCGAATCAATTCCTGCGCGAGTTCACAATGAAAGCAAAAAATATGAGCTGCATTTTATTTATCATCAGCTAAGCTCAAGATCAAAGACAGGGAGAGAGCGACATCAGCACTGGTAAAATAATTTAGTCTTACTGCTTTCTTTTAACGAAGATGAAAGTGTGTTTAGCATCTGGAACTTACTTTCAGTTTCATTTGCGGCAGTTTGCGCATCGGTTCGCTGAAGAGATACTCAGCTACTCATCGGCATCGGTGCGTGTTGCATTAGCCATGTCATATCTGGCTATAATGTCATATAGCCTATAGCACAAGTTCACACACTTATTTTTATTTTTTTACATTTTGGGAGGAGCAAAAATTTACATATGTGGTTTCAACAAGCAGATTCACTTAAACTTGTCCGGTTTCATCTGGAATGCGTCTCAGATCAACTCCTGAAGTGGTTTAAGTGATTGGATTTAAATCCATCTCAAAAGCATTTCGGAGGGCATTTATACCCAATCTTTTCACGATAGGATAGCTATCCAATCAGAAAAAAATACATGAAGTGACCAGGTGTAAATGGGCCCTAATACAGGGGTGTCAAATTCAGTTCTTGGAGGGTCACTGTCCTGCAGAGCTTAGCTCCAAACCTAGTTAAACACACCTAAACCAGCTAATCAGTGTCTACTAGATTACTAGAGGATTACTTGTTTGGAGCTGGTCGGAGCTACAGTTTGACACGTGCCCTACTAAGATGTGTGAATATTATGGGATTTTGAACTTACGTTTCATTTTATAGGTGTTCTTGGTGAGAAAAATCAGAGGTTCAGATACAGGACAACTCTATGCCATGAAGGTCTTGAAGAAAGCAACGCTAAAAGGTAAAACTGACCCTTAAGCCCTTAAAATATGAGATCTGAATTATGATTGTACTCTACAATTTGTGTGCTTTGCATTTGTTAATCTTTCCCTAGTATGCACTGATGTAAAACCTGCAGTTATTATTTCACCACAACATGACATCTAACCCGTGATTCATAACTGAGCTGCTAGGAGGCCTGAAGTGCTCACTAGCTGATTTTTAAGGAGTATCTGAATCATCAACGTGTTTAGCATGGGGAAACGGTCCCACTCAGACACCCAGGCAATTTTCCTGAGTGACAGTTTTTCATTATTGCACACTGCAGATCCGTAGCAGCTTCCCTGGAACAAAGACAATGAATTAATCTAATAAACAAACAAAGCAGATAAACCCGAAGTCTTAAGCATTTGTTTTTACACACAAAAACACAAATTTAAACAAAACAGCAGTTATGATAGTGATTCATAGTGCTCAATTTGGAGTGGTAGTTTATTTCACAACCTGTTCACAACCCACATAACTTATTCACTCGATGTAACCATGGTTACATCCCAAAGTCTTTGCTCTCGGCGGATGATGTTGTGCAAGTCCTTCATGTACGTGTGAATGAAAATAACAGTGTTGGTGACTGTGGCGCCTCACTGTCAGACCACAGCAATGCTGCAGCTGTTACATAAGCCAACACTCGTGTGAATGAAGCATCTTACATGATGCTTTTGATGCCAGACTTGTCAAAGATTTGTAGTCCTGCAGACTTAAAGGTGAAGTCTGTACATTTTTGGATGTTAAAATGTACAGAATCAACTAAGAGTAGGTCATTCATCTTTAAGCCCTTAAAATATGAGATCTGAATTATGATTGTACTCTACAATTTGTGTGCTTTGCATTTGTTAATCTTTCCCTAGTATGCACTGATGTAAAACCTGCAGTTATTATTTCACCACAACATGACATCTAACCCGTGATTCATAACTGAGCTGCTAGGAGGCCTGAAGTGCTCACTAGCTGATTTTTAAGGAGTATCTGAATCATCAACGTGTTTAGCATGGGGAAACGGTCCCACTCAGACACCCAGGCAATTTTCCTGAGTGACAGTTTTTCATTATTGCACACTGCAGATCCGTAGCAGCTTCCCTGGAACAAAGACAATGAATTAATCTAATAAACAAACAAAGCAGATAAACCCGAAGTCTTAAGCATTTGTTTTTACACACAAAAACACAAATTTAAACAAAACAGCAGTTATGATAGTGATTCATAGTGCTCAGTTTGGAGTGGTAGTTTATTTCACAACCTGTTCACAACCCACATAACTTATTCACTCGATGTAACCATGGTTACATCCCAAAGTCTTTGTTCTCGGCGGATGATGTTGTGCAAGTCCTTCATGTACGTGTGAATGAAAATAACAGTGTTGGTGACTGTGGCACCTCACTGTCAGACCACAGCAATGCTGCAGCTGTTACATAAGCCAACACTCGTGTGAATGAAGCATCTTACATGATGCTTTTGATGCCAGACTTGTCAAAGATTTGTAGTCCTGCAGACTTAAAGGTGAAGTCTGTACATTTTTGGATGTTAAAATGTACAGAATCAACTAAGAGTAGGTCATTCATCTAAACACTGACTTTTTAAACTAATAACATCAAGTAATATAAATCATATTCGGGCACAGATCAGATCATCTTGCATGCGTGTAAACAGCGAAAAAACATGAGATCTGATATTTTTCGTTCACATGGTGCATATCTAATTACTGTCCTTATGTCTAAATATCCATATCTGATCTTTTCTTAATAAGAATTTTTTATGTTTTCATGTCATCACTGTAATGTAACACTCATTTAGACATCTGCATATCCAAACTAAGTAAGTGGGAGATAAAAGATGACAGGCAGCTATGAAATGTGTAAACTTACAGGGAGACAAATAATTATTAGTTTTTCCACAAACATTTAAAGCAATACGTAGACAGAATAAGAACAGAATTTGATTATATTCTGGTTATTTATACACCCTAAAAATGCTGGGATGTTTCAACCCAATGTTGGGTCAAATATGGATTAACCCAACTGTTGGGTTACATTTTGGTTACATTTTTAAATTAGCTTTTTAACCCAACAGTTGGGTTAAAACATCCCAGCATTTTTTAGGGTGTATAAATAACCAGAATATAATCAAATTCTGCTGGAAACAACCCAGCATTTTTTAGAGTGTAGTCTTATAAACCTGTTTACCCAATTGTCATCGCTTGATAGAAATCAATATAAGTGTCAGTCATTGTCTTGTTCTGTTTTGTCTCTAGTCATGGTTTTCTGTCACAGTCTTTGTCTGAGTTGGTATTTATAGTTTCTAATTAGTTTTGCACCTGTTTCCTGTTCTGTTGATGATCAACCTTGTGTATTTAAGCCCTCAGTTTCCTCAGATCTGTGTTTGTTTTTGAAGTTATGTTAGATGTGTAGTGTGCTATCGCCCTGTTTATATATTCGGCCTATATATAATATATGCCTGTATTAATTTACACAACAACAGGTTTTGGGGGCCTGAAAATGCAAACTTGAAAAGTTTTTGAAAATGATACAGTTAGGCCATATAACTACAAAAACGTGTTGTTGTGTAAAATTGTGATGCGATGTCATGCATGCATATGGACTACTTGCACTGAGCCTCGTGACGCACTTCCGTTTTGAAATAATACAACTCAGTTATTTCCGGTTATGTATATTTTCAATGTTCCGTAATCATCTTGTTGACTTAAATGCTTATTAAAATTAGAGTCCGCGGGATGATTTCAAAATCCGGACATTTTCAGAGACAGGAGGAGAGATATTCTGATGATTACTGTGTGCAGAATTTTCCAAACTCAATGGAACGTGAAGTTTTAATCCAACATAAGCCGATCTGATAAAGCAATGGCTAGTAAACATACATGATTGTTTCACCACAGGGTGTCGTGGTCTAAACTAGTAATCGTGACGCTGCAGTGTATGTGAGATCTAATGAATAAGAGCAGAATGAACTTTTATTTATCTGTATTAAATATGTTTAAAAATATGTATATGTAAATATGTCACTATTCTGTGTCATTTTTCATTCACAATCATTTCACTGAATGCAATGCCAAAATATGAATATTCAAAGCAGTCGCACTGTCAACTCGTTACTGTTAAAAATTAATTCAATGTTTAACATTGTTCAATTTCTATAAGGCAGTTACCGCACATTCATTCAACCATTTTAAACATTGGAATAAGAGCACCAACGCACACATGCAATAATGCTCTTACGAAAATTAGCCATGGTTATAGTACAAATAAAACCCAAAAATTGTTGGAGTTTTAGTTAAACTACAGTTAGTTGTAGTTAAACCATAATACACCACAAATAAACCCGGGTTTTGCTACACAAACCATGGTGTTTAAATTTGATTATACAAATAGTAAACTGCAAAAAAAAAACATGGTCGCTACACTTTTACTATAGTAAAACCATGTTTATTTTTCGTAAGGGTGTTTATCAGTCAAATTCATTTAAAACTTTAAATTCAACTGGTATGAAATATGATCAGTAAGAGAAAAATGTGAAGACAAGCGCTGGACCTCGGCAGGTTAGTGGGGAAATATATTTATTTATTATACAGAATGTTTATTTGGAAGAGAAATATATTCATAAGAACATTTCAGCAGGTTGAAGATAATTCATGTTAACGCAGAGAATATGATTAATTGTTTTACAGTGAATGAGTTCTTTTTAATTATTTAATCATCATTTTATTTGTAATCATAAATAATGAGTCTCTACATATTGTCTCTTTGTATTTTAAGTGCGGGACAGAGTGAGATCGAAAATGGAGCGAGACATTCTCGCAGAAGTGAATCATCCCTTCATTGTCAAACTCCACTATGGTGAGTTGTTTTCTCAAGGGGAGACTATAAACAACAGAACAAGAGCATTTAGACAAGAACATCAGTTTCTGTACCCCCGTGCTCTACTGAAGTGACAAACAGACAGTGTTGTGGAGTGACTAACTACATGTAGAAATACTACTAACTAAACTACATTCTACAGTTGTATGACAGTAGCTCAGCTGTTTTCATAGCGCTGTAGCCTTTACAGTAATGAGCTTTTATGTAATCTTTTCTGTTCAAGTTTGATTATGTCTGATCTGATTGTAAAAGTAATTTATATTATCTGATAATTATTCATTTTTAAAAAAGATAGGCAGTAGCATGAATTAGTGGTCGACCGATATTGTTTTTTTGACAGCCAATGCCGATATGGAAAGCAGGGTGGCCGATAAAGCCGATATAATTTTATTTTATTTAATATTTAAGCAATTTGAAATCATTTGAAAATGGATTAAAATAATAAATGTGTAAAATAAACATACTTATACTTTAAATGACTAAGTATTTTTCACAAATAAACAAATATTTAATCAAAATATAATTAAAAAGGAAGTAAACACTGTAGCCAACAGAAAAACTTATCAGCCAATGCCGATATTTGAAAAATGCCAAATATCGGCCAATATATTGGTCGACCACTAGCTTGAATGTAACATTTAAATTATGGGTGGCTTGTAACTTCGCAAACTACAATTTCAGGTTTTTACAGGTTTTTTGCCTTGTGCTTCGTAAAAAATACTGCTTAAATGTCACCTTTTTTGTTTCCCCCTCAGCCTTTCAGACAGAAGGAAAGCTGTACCTAATATTGGACTTTCTCAGAGGGGGAGATCTTTTCACACGCCTATCCAAAGAGGTCAGTTTTTAGTGAAACAGCTCAAGTCAACTAAATAATTCTGCTGTTACAAAACAGGCAAACATGACATGCTTGTTCGGTTGTAAATGCTTATGTCTTCTTATAACTTATGTTGCCCAAAACCCCTAATATATAATTTTCTGGTCACACTTTATTTTAAGGTCCAATTCTCACTATTAACAAACCATTAACCACGACTTTTGCCTCAATAAACTCCTAATCTGCTGCTTATTAATAGTTAGTATGGTAGTTGTTAGGTATTTGGTAGGATTAGGGATGTAGAATATGGTCATGCAGAATATGTGCTTTATAAGTACTAATAAACAGCCAATATGTTAATAATCGGCATGCTAATAAGCAACTAGTTAATAGTGAGAATTGGACCCTATAATGTTACCCATTATCTCAGCTGTAACACAAAAGCTGATATTTTAAGAATGTTGTTGCTGCACTTTTCCACTGAAAGTGAATGGAAAATTATGTAATAATGGTAATAATTAGGTAATAATGTTCGCACGTTCCTCTTAACCAAATGCAACATGCTAAATATGACAATGCAAGAATAAGTCAAATTGACTTCTTTTATGGTAGTTTTATTGTGCTTTTGTCACTATTTGGAGATTGACAGCATTCTCATTTAAGTTTATTGAATGTGAAAGATCGCAGTGAAGATTCTTCTAAATTTCTCAGTTTGTGCTCTAGGGAAGAAAAAACATATGGGTTTGGGATAACATGACAGTGAGTAAACGAGTACATAGTAATAATACCAATGTATTTGTGTCCACTCATTATACAATTGAGCTGAGTAGCAGTTGCTTAGTGAAAGGCTGTAAGCATTCAGTCGTTTAGTAATTACCAAAACATCCACCTGCAACAGAGGTATATCCACATGTGCAGACTGATTTATTACACCATATTCTCTGATAGATGGTGTAATTGGTCCCTTTTAGCACTTGCTATACTTTAATTCTTCTTAATGGAGTGTATGATTTTCTTGATCGCATTACTTTCTAATCTCCCAAATTCAGTAAAGCTTTCCTCAAGGATCTGTTCTCTTCGCACATGGGGAACAAATCTGATTGATATTGATCTATAGCGGGCAAGTCTTGCTGAGACCTACACTTTATGAGCTGTGAATCACACATTATAGCAGCAGAGGCCATCGGTGGAAAATTATCAGTGCCATTGTTGAGAAATTCAATACTGTGTAGATGCTGGTGAGGATTAAGGGGAAATAATTTGTTTTACATTGATTAGCACAGTTTGTGTCTGATGGTCGTATAGAGTTTGTAATAGATCCCCTGAGTGCTGAAGATATTCTCAACAACTGAAACCAAGGTCCTTCTTTACTGTAGCTGACAATTCTGTTATTAATACATACATACGTGTGTGTGTGTTTGTGTGTGTGTGTGTTCTCTTCCCAAATAAGTAATGAGTTTCTACATTAGAGCACTTCTGGTAAATATCGGCTTCTGGATCTTTCCTATTATCCACTACCCATGTATTCAGTTGTGGTCAAAATTTTACATACACTTTGCAGTATCTGCAAAATGTTGCGCTGCGGGGCGGGGTGCGCGTGGCGAAACACGCACGCCAACTGTCATTGGCTTGTTTAGTTAACACTCGAAGGTGATTGGGCTCTCGGGCGAGATCCCAATTCGTCAGTCACTGATGTAACATCTCCGTTCCCTCCTTCAGGGAACGAGGGTTACACAAGTAACCTAGACGTTCTCTTCCCAAATAAGCAATGAGTTTCTACATTAGAGCACTTCTGGTAAATATCGGCTTCTGGATCTTTCCTATTATCCACTACCCATGTATTCAGTTGTGGTCAAAATTTTACATACACTTTGCAGTATCTGCAAAATGTTAATTATTTGACCAAAATAAAAGGGATCATACTAAATGTTTATTTTTTATTTAGTACTATTTTATTTAGTACTTTATCCACCACTGTATATATACACACACACACATACTGTACATACACTGCTCTTGGATCATGGTGAACAAAATATTCAAGCTTAAAATGTTTACTTATATGCACTGTGTAATGTTATTGGAAGAGACCTGAACTGAGCTGGACGGTAACATCACTGAATCAACATTGAACTGACTTTAACTGATAAACGGACTGTTTTCTGTTGTCCTCTTGCAAACCACAGCTGCCGTTTTTTTACCGTAAATTTAACGGAATTTTTTTACAGTGTATGTGCGACCCACCAATGGTATTCCTCCCCAGACCATCACTGACCCACTGCCAAATCGGTCATGCTGGATGATGTTACAGGCAGCTTAACGTTCTCCACGGCATCTCCAGACTCCTTCATGTCTGTCACGTGCTCAGTGTGAATCTGTTCTCATCCATGAAGAGAATGGGGTGCCAATGGCAGCTCTGCTAATTCTGGTGTTCTCTGGCAAATGCCAGTCGAGCTGCATGGTGCTGGGCTGTGAGCACAGGTCCCACTAAAGGACATCGGGCCCTCCTGGAGTCTGACAGTTTGGTCAGAAACATGCACACCAGTAGCCTGCTTGAGGTAATTTTATTGGGCTCTCGCGGTGCTCCCCCGTTCCTCTTTAAACAAAGGACCAGATACAGTTCTGCTTCTGGGTTGTTGCCCTTCTACGACCCTGTCCAGCTTTCCTTGTGTAACGTTCCATCTTCAGGAATCTCCTCCATGCTCTTGTGACTGTACTGGGAGACACACGTGTGTGTGTTTGTGTGTGTGTGTGTGTGTGTGTGTGTAAAAATTGTAAGTTTATATCTGAAAATGTACACCATGGTAAGAATAACCTTTCTGACATTATTTTGAAAAATAAAATTACATAGTGCTTCTTAAGTTTCACACTTAAACATAATTACAGCCCCTGATGTTCAAGAGTTCTTCAACCGATAAGTGAGTGGTTTAAATCTATAAAAAAGTACATGCAGCAAACCACCAAGAATAACTTTGTTGCCGTGGTAATCGGATGAGAGATGGCAAGGTTTATTTAAAAGCATAATATTGGGCTTTTAAGGTGTGACATCATCTCGTGTTGCTATGCTGGTCTAGGCAATGTACTGTTTTTTTCCCCACTCCTTACAAAATCTGTTCCTGCGCTACAAACATGTACATTGAAGTTTCAAAGCACAGAAGCATTTATGGTTGAAAGGAAGAAATAATTCCATATTTGCATTATCTATGACAACAAGACTGTCTTTTGCTTTAAAAAGCTCAGCACATACCTCATGCTGAGTGCATGCACTTTATTTTGATGTACCATTTATGGAAATCAGTGGTAGTTAAATCAAGCACCAATATTACTATTGCCCATACTTACTGTTTAAACAAACCCATACGCCTAAGTATTAAACTTCGGTGCAGAACTGTGCTACAGACATGAATGATACCTCAAATCATGCAGCTTACCGAGGAGACATGTGCCATTGCTTTAGAAAGCAATCACTTGTTATTTTCACATAATGGATTATAAAATGGATTTTTAAAAAAATCTATAAATTCCTCAGAATATCATAGGGACTTGTGGGTGGGCTCTTTTGACTTGGGTCTGTAGGCAACCACTCAAAACACCCTGTCACCCTGTGCTAGAAACCACTAAAGCTACCCAGAATACCATAGCAACGTAGCACAAGCTCACATTTTCTTCAAAATATGTAAATTGTGTTATGTACCATTATAGATTCAGTTGACATCATGTTTACACATATTCTTGTGTGACTCTCGCACTCAGCTTGTGATGTATTTTGTAGTTGCCTGTGATTGAAAAGCTCCAGCACGTAGAATGACTTCAATCCAGTATCTGGTCTCTCTGCTGAACACAGCCCCACACTTATCTGGAGCAGACGTTTCCTTCAGACATTGATTAATGTGACTCATGCTCATTCGTTCAGCTAAATAACCTGTTTTCTCCACCTGTCTGGGCTTTATTGTACACCTCACTCTTCATCAGTCACATTGTTCTGTCTTTATTCTGGTTGTGTAGCGATAGTTGTCTTTATTAATTTGCTTGCGGACCTCTTTGTGTCATTGTACATGATATAGGCCACTTTGCTTTAGGATAGCAAGATTATATGGAATCAGGAATAAACTGCTGAAATCACTTCTCTCCCCTAGGTCTTTTTCAATTATTAAATAACTGCTGTAATTTCAGAAAGTGTAAATGTTCAGCATGGTATTTTCACTCAGCAAAAAGTGACTAAATCACATCTAAGTTCAGTCACTCACAGGAAATCGAGAACCTTTTTTGTTTATTTTTTTGTTATTTTATTTACATTTATTTAAAATAGAAATATTTTGTAACAATACACACTACCATTCAAAGGTTTGCGGTCAGTAATAACTTCATGGGATAGTTCTTTTCCTCATTAAAGTTGTTGAGTACAGTCTTGCACATTTTGCATCAAATCGAAGTTTGAATATGATTAACCTTGTTGCTGGCTGGTTTGGTTCCTGACTTAAAAGTCTTAAATGAAGGTTTTTTTTTGTTTTGCTTTGTTTTTGTTTTTTTATCCATGTGGGAAAATGAATGGGAAACGTTTTTTTAAGCGAATAGCCTTTAGTTTACCTTATAGTCATAAGCTGTTTTGCTGTTTGCTAGTGCTATATAGGCAAATGGTTTTGGGGTGATTGACATTCTCTTCTCACTCTATAGAGATCATTTCGTTGGGCAAAAACTTGTATAGACCAACTACGGTTGCATTTTACATAAAGAGCAACTCCTGCACTTTTATTTCTTGTGACTAATCAGTCTCTCTGTAAAGTGTGAATTAAAAAAGAAACTGGAGCACTTTTACCGAGAGATTCTTGCACTTGATTTAATCATGATTCTCCGCGCAGAACCGTGCCTGGGAAGTGAGACATAAATTAATTACCGCTGGTGCTCCAATCTTTCTGCAACAGCTGCTGCTCTCCTGACTAGAACTTGTTACGCCAATCTACTCTCCTCAATATGGCACTGTCTGTCCCCTGATGCTCTTTACACAGTCTAATTAAATATCCCAGTTATTAAAATTAGCTGTGAAAAGAGCAGTTTTTGGTCTTCTAAATATAAGAGCACACTGTTACTGCAGTTTTATTGAAGATCTGTCACTGGCCAGGTTCTGCATTAAAGGTATAAGCTGGGTTATTTACAACCACCTTCTATTGTAAGTGCATTACCGTAAATATGTTTCCCATTTGATGTTATGAACTGCAGGTACAGAGTCTTGCTCTATAGACATTGATTTACAACTCAGAGCAATTGAAAAATTGAATGGTTTACTCAATGACTCATTGGTAAAACCCAAGAGGGCTGGTTTTCTATTAAGTTTTAGGTAAAAGTATTATCTAAATGAAAAAATTAGACGTTTAAGCAGTTATGTGGAGGCTTGGATCCCTCCTTCAAAACCATAAGCCTAATTTCTAAGAAAAGTAATAATACACCTCCCCTCAATAAGCCGCATGATTTGAGGTATGATTTATGTCCATAGCACAAATTGTGTGGGACGAGTTACATGATTAAATGTTCTGGTTAGGGCCTTGTTCAAATCCCTAATCCTAAAGGAATTGGATTTCTGTAAAAGCATTGACTAAATTAAAAATTAGTTATTTGTGATTTTTTTTTCTTTCTTTCTAGGTAATGTTTACCGAGGAAGATGTGAAGTTCTATTTGGCTGAGCTGGCCTTGGCTTTGGATCATCTTCATAGTCTGGGCATCATCTACCGTGATCTTAAACCAGAGAAGTAAGACCAAACCCCGTGTATTATCAGTAAATAGCAATCATGTGTTCTAATTTACACTGTAGCCTACTTAAGTGGCCTAGATAGTGACCTTGCTTTGATAACCTCAGCACGACCTCGACTGGACATAATGTTCAGGAGAGCTTAATTCCTGCATTTTCAAGCAGCAGTATAATCCACATCTGGATTAGAGTCAAAATAACTCTGTGAAACTCATGTAATTACAGTCATAATTCAGAGATTCAAACTGGGTGATGCAACCACCCAG
Source organism: Sinocyclocheilus grahami (assembly GCF_001515645.1). Lineage (NCBI taxonomy): Eukaryota > Metazoa > Chordata > Actinopteri > Cypriniformes > Cyprinidae > Sinocyclocheilus > Sinocyclocheilus grahami. Next base: position 25,964 of record NW_015506222.1, on the reverse strand, counting down.
AGAGTGTCCTGTGCTGCTCCTGTTTCTTTGGTGCAGTTGCAGCAGCATCTGTGTTGTGTCCTGCTGGATTCAGAGTGCTTGTCAAAGCTGTTTACCTTACATTAGACTGAAATGTGTACAGGGCTCAGCAATAAGGATGACCTGATGGTCCGGGATCTGTGTGTGAGAGTTTTATCCATGTTGAGGCTTATTGATCAAGTACAAGCGCTTTCATTCTTTAAAGGGGTCATAGGATGCTACATGCACTTTTACAAGTTGTTTGAACTTAAATGTGTGTTGGCAGTGTGTGTACACAACCACCCTAAAATGATAAAAATCCACCCAGTGGTTTTTTGTTAATCTACTAAAATCTTTACCCCTTTCTCAAATCGAGCCGATCTCAGA
>NW_015506222.1:13517-25038 GCF_001515645.1 Sinocyclocheilus grahami | reverse complement strand
ACAGGCCCCTCCCACGATAGTTTGATTGACAGTAGCGTTTCAGCACAGACTGGACTGGCGTCTTACCTTAGACCCGCCCTGAGTGAGCTCTCATCAGTCCTCTATTGTTTCACTGCTGGAGCAGATGTAGACAAGAATGACTCCTAAGCGATTGAGGTGTTCTGTTGTTGGATGTAATAATGAACATAGCAGTCCTCATTTACTCCCGACATCTGAGCCACTGAAGATGCAGTGGATTATGTTTGTTTCTGAAGGGAATGCGCCCCATCTACATAAATGCGTCTATGTTCGCGCAAATCATTCAAGATCTAGCTTCACCTACAGTAGAAGTGAGTATGTTTTGTAATGAATCTTTGCAAATCGCCTTTCCTAATAATGTGTTAATTAGCAAGTTTCACGTTGAATGCGGCTAAAGTAAACAGTCTCTCTGAGAGCAGCTCGGAAGAGAGGGGCGGGGTCAGCAGAGCTCATTAACATTTAAAGGAAAATGCTACAAAACGGCATGCTCTGAAAATAGCTGTTTTTTACAGGGTAAAAAAGGTGTTTTTTACACTACCATTGAGAAATTTTAACCAAACTATGTTACAGACTTTTCATTAAGACCCTAAAGAGTCATATCAACTTGTGGAAAATGGGCATCCTATGACCCCTTTAAACATTTTATTTTGGGGGTATGTATTGAATATTGTTCTGATTTCTGCTCATTTAAGCATTTCACATTTAACATTATGTAGCTGGCTAATCTAGATGCGTTTTGCGAGAATGACTAGATAATATTGGAAATCAGTATTGTTTATGTTATTGTTTTCCTTCTTGGAGTAACACGATGGGCAGTTTCCAGCCATTATTTCAAATTATATGTAGCGAATTGTTTGTTTGTTTGATTGTTTTTGTGAAGAAAAAAGATACATGAAAGTTCTAAAAGTTCTAAAAAAAAAATCACCATAAAATCTCTTAGGATAACTTAGGATACTTGGCTTACAACCCAAAAGGTAAGATCTTTACATTAATTTATTGGGTTGTTTTAAATATTACAGCATTATAAAACTAGCAACATCCAGTACTGATAAAAAAATAAAAAATAAATTGGGCTCAGTAAGTAAGGTTTTTTTGTATTTTATTTAGCTGTTCTTAAGATTTTTCTATTCATCAAAGAATCCTGAAAAAAATGGTTTCCGCTAAAATGTTAAGCAGCACGACTGTTTTCAACATTGATAATAGCAGGAAATCAGCATATTAAAATGATTTCTGAAGGATCATGTGACACTGAGGATTGGAGTAATGGCTGGAAAATTCAGATTTGTTATCACAGGAATAAATTACATTGTACAATGTATCAATCAGCACTTTTGATCAAATAAATGCAGCCATGGTGAGCAGAAGAGACTTATTTTAAAACCGTGAAAATGTCTTACTGACCCGAAACTATTGAACAGTAGTGTATAATGTATACAGTATTGGTACTACAGTATTGTACTAGCACACCTGTAGGCCTGAGATTTTTGTGTTCCAAAAAATAAAATAGTTTGGTTTATCAACAGACTAGGCGCGTTTCCATTACAGATTTGCGCAAAACTTTGGCGGTATTTTATAAACGTCGATAAAAAAGTATTGCGAAATGACCGCGTTTCCATTAACCAATGTTATGCGACTAAAACGTAACCTTTTGCCTCTCGCGATAAGTCATGGCAACAGTTTTTGGTGGGATTTTGACGGATATTGGCTATATTTATTCAAAGGAGGCATATCCGTGTATCTTTACAGAAGCAAAGGAAAATGCTACAAAACGGCATGCTCTGAAAATAGCTGTTTTTTACAGGGTAAAAAAGGTGTTTTTTACACTACCATTGAGAAATTTTAACCAAACTATGTTACAGACTTTTCATTAAGACCCTAAAGAGTCATATCAACTTGTGGAAAATGGGCATCCTATGACCCCTTTAAACATTTTATTTTGGGGGTATGTATTGAATATTGTTCTGATTTCTGCTCATTTAAGCATTTCACATTTAACATTATGTAGCTGGCTAATCTAGATGCGTTTTGCGAGAATGACTAGATAATATTGGAAATCAGTATTGTTTATGTTATTGTTTTCCTTCTTGGAGTAACACGATGGGCAGTTTCCAGCCATTATTTCAAATTATATGTAGCGAATTGTTTGTTTGTTTGATTGTTTTTGTGAAGAAAAAAGATACATGAAAGTTCTAAAAGTTCTAAAAAAAAAAATCACCATAAAATCTCTTAGGATAACTTAGGATACTTGGCTTACAACCCAAAAGGTAAGATCTTTACATTAATTTATTGGGTTGTTTTAAATATTACAGCATTATAAAACTAGCAACATCCAGTACTGATAAAAAAATAAAAAATAAATTGGGCTCAGTAAGTAAGGTTTTTTTGTATTTTATTTAGCTGTTCTTAAGATTTTTCTATTCATCAAAGAATCCTGAAAAAAATGGTTTCCGCTAAAATGTTAAGCAGCACGACTGTTTTCAACATTGATAATAGCAGGAAATCAGCATATTAAAATGATTTCTGAAGGATCATGTGACACTGAGGATTGGAGTAATGGCTGGAAAATTCAGATTTGTTATCACAGGAATAAATTACATTGTACAATGTATCAATCAGCACTTTTGATCAAATAAATGCAGCCATGGTGAGCAGAAGAGACTTATTTTAAAACCGTGAAAATGTCTTACTGACCCGAAACTATTGAACAGTAGTGTATAATGTATACAGTATTGGTACTACAGTATTGTACTAGCACACCTGTAGGCCTGAGATTTTTGTGTTCCAAAAAATAAAATAGTTTGGTTTATCAACAGACTAGGCGCGTTTCCATTACAGATTTGCGCAAAACTTTGGCGGTATTTTATAAACGTCGATAAAAAAGTATTGCGAAATGACCGCGTTTCCATTAACCAATGTTATGCGACTAAAACGTAACCTTTTGCCTCTCGCGATAAGTCATGGCAACAGTTTTTGGTGGGATTTTGACGGATATTGGCTATATTTATTCAAAGGAGGCATATCCGTGTATCTTTACAGAAGCAGCACAGAGAGCCACTTCCAAAACGTGCGTGGCGCGGCTGGATTCTGTAATAAACACAAGCATTGTGGCCGCAATCAGCTTCAGTGGCCGTATCAGAGCCACACTGCACCGCAGATGTGTGCAGTGTAAATTGTCTAAGCATTAATGGTAGGAAAGACCCTTATACTGGAGAGCGGCCACGTATGATGTGTTTTTTGGAGGTTACAGTACAATGAAGAATGATCATATGACTTTTTATATACGCCATGTGACCTGTAAATGCGAAAAAGCCGTTTCCAGTGCAGTTTTGCAAATTATTCCTCTTTCGCATTGCCTGAAAAACCACCTCATGCGAGCGTAAAAACTTTTTTGCGATATATGGGCGTTTTTGCGAAATTGACGCGTTTCCATTAGGCGTATTTTCAATTCGCCATTTCAATTAGCGCAATTTGAAGGGTAATGGAAACGTGTCTACTGAGAGTGCTTAGGAGATCTCTTAGCAAAAAGGATAAATTTATCATTAAGCTTTTCCATTGTTGAATTTATTGTAGTAAATGAGGCAACCACATGAGTAGTACAATCAATCTCATTCATAAGAACCATTCCTGACCTAGACCAGCAGAAAAATATCCTTATTGTTGAGCCGTGATGAACGACTACTAGCCCCTTAATATAATACTTCTTGTGCTCCCACTCACAGTAATGCTCTTTCATGGCTTATCTCTCTCATATCTACTCAAACAATGGGCCCAAACCAAGCTCACCTGCACTCTGAATTGACTCTTGTGGGCGATTCATTGCTGGAAATAATGAAAGGGACACTGTGTACAGTAGAAGAGCTATTCCTTCTGAGAAGGTGAAAATGGAGGTGGCCTGAGAGCAGCTCTCGCTGGAGGGCTCTACAGTATATCTCTTAAGGGCATGCTGTTCTGAGACCTGTCATAGGTGATTAATGGCATATTGGCATATTGGCATTAATGGCATATTGGCAGAGGCAATCCAAAGGACACTGCACCAGTAAATTCATTAAGAAAATATATCCTCAATCCTGTCACCCCTACACACTTACAAGAGGTTTAAAGGAAGTGTTGAACTCTGATATCCTTGACTGTGATGTTTAACTATATGTAATTTAATTTAATGTTATTATTTTCTTTACATATAATACTACTGTTCTTTTTTACTGTATTAATTAATTTTTAATGATTGTAACTGATTAATTTCTTCCAAGGCAATCTGTTCTAGGTTGGTTGGAGAGAGATTGATATCTGGGGAAAAAAGCATTGTCTCTGTACAAATAATGATATTCATTTTTGTTTTTAAATAAAAATAAGTATAAAAAAAAGAGAGATAGTGTAACAGTAGGGATGTTCAAAATCCTGTTTCACAGTAACAGTAAAAATGTATTATATTTTTATAATCAGTCTTAATGTCTTTTTATGGATAATTTTGTGAATTAAATACTTAATCAAATATTACAAAATACCTGTAACTTAAAGAATGCATACAAAATAAAAAAGATTCATAATTCTATATTAGAATTATTTCTTTATCTTAATGAATATAAATCAATATTATAAATCTTTATTACTGTGTTAATATAGCAAGTTTTGATGTTGTTCTGCAACTAAACTCTACTTTTTAAAATGCTATTTATATATAGAGGTTTGTACTTTTGCAAAGAACGAATATGATGTCTTCACTATCTCATTTTAATTCTGTAGCAGTAATATAGTAATACAGTAATATAGAAATTATATGTAATCCGCTGTTGCTTCACCTTCCCAGCATTCTCCTTGATGAAGAGGGCCACATAAAGATCACAGGTGAGCAGAAGTTTCTTAATTTGCTTTCGCCACACGGTCCAACTCTTTATATGTGTCATCGACTGAAGGCGCTGCATGTTGATCGTTTAATATCTTTTCTGCGCTCTCAGATTTTGGCCTGAGCAAAGAGGCAATCGACCATGACAAACGAGCGTACTCCTTCTGCGGGACCATCGAGTACATGGCCCCAGAGGTGGTCAATAGACGAGGTCACACTCAAAGTGCTGACTGGTGGTCCTTCGGCATCTTAATGGTAAGTGTCCTTGCAGATTGTGAAGGATCATAGTGGGCACTGTGAGCGCTGCGGTTTTAGTGCTATGAGTGTGTGTAGCGCTAGCCTGGGGCTGAAGGATAATGTGGCCGCAGCTCTGTGGGGGTCCCACAGCCCATTTTGGTGCAAAATTATTAAGCACATTACATTAGTTAGACTATGTTTTAATGTTATTTTAATGCATTAACTAGCCTTGCTATGCTGCATTCCATTCAACTTATAAAGTCAGAATTTAACTTTGTGAACTGCATTTTTTTTCCACTCGAAGGCAGAAATGTAAATGTATAAAGATATATAATATGGCCGGGCGATATAGATTTATAAAAAAATTATATCTTGATGTTTTTCCAAAGATTTAAAAGGGGGTTTTCAGCCACAAAATATAAGATCTGGCTCATGGCTGTATTCGATCAAAAGGGTGCTTCTACTAAATACTGAGCAAAGGGTCTGAATACTTAGGACCGTGTGATATTTCAGTTTTTCTTTTTTTAATAAATCTGCAAAAATGTCAACAATTCTGTGTTTTTCTGTCAATATGGGGTGCTGTGTGTACATTAATGAGGAAAAAAAATTAACTTAAATGATTTTAGCAAATGGCTGCAATATAACAAAGAGTGAAAAATTTAAGGGGGTCTGAATACTTTCCGTACCCACTGTATATGGGGAAAAAAGTAATTTAAAGCAGCTTAACATAAGCCAGCAACATAAAACGTGAAAAAAAGAAGCAGCACTTCTTTTTTTTCAGGCATATATGCACAGAATCGCATAAAGAGTAAATTATCACAATACACATTTCATAGAACAAGGTCTGTTAGTTAGCAAAACTTATTGCACTTATCTATTTTGACACACAGTATCATGTTTTTTTTTCAGTCAAACACTGCATTTTCAGATTCAATCCCATATTTAAACACAGTTTGTGAAACTTTGCAATGTGTTGCCAGTAACATGAAAAGCTCAAACATTAACATTTGAAAAGTTCAGTTTCCATTTCAGGAATATTAATATCCATTTCCAGCATTTCCATCACCGCCTTGCCCGACGGGCTATCTTGAATAAAGATATAAAATATTTTCTTTGATTCATGTTGTTCACTCACTTGCAGTGCTGAAACGTATCGTAGGTGATCATTTGCACTTGTTTCTAAGTCTTGCCAATTTAAGCATTCCAGCATTTTAAACCATGTAAGCACATGAAGAGACTAAAGATAATTCATTTTGGCGCTCATGCGCTGTTTTCTGTGTGCATGCTCTCAAAGCGCGCACACAGAGAGCCACATTTCAGACAGCGTTCGAACACAGAATTGATTCATCTTTCGCGTATCCTTGAACCTGAACGGACACAAACGGATCTCAAAATACCTGTCTCTGCAATTATTCTCGTAAACAGAGACAGTTATGTCTTAAGTGAATGTAAACAGTGGAGAAAGAAATCGCATGCGTATCATTATATAGAATCTGTGCATTCGGTCTTAAAGGGACAGCAGCCTATAAATACCTACGGCTATCATGTTAATCAAACAAAACACAACTTTAATGAAGACTAATCTAGATTTAATTTATACATTGAACACTATGCAGTGTTCAAGTTATTACATTTCTGTACCTGAAAACCATTTTTTGCTTCTTATTTGAAGAAAAAAATACAATCAAATAAGTTTTTGATCATGCTGATTTGTCCGCAGTGAAGTTCAGCTGAAGTATTTTTGTTCGGGCTAGTTTAATTCATTTTGGGCTACCAAAATCTGAAGAATGCCTGTCCGAAGGGCTACCAGGGATTTTGAAATTTTGCGAGCCCTGACTTTGGTCACCTTTGTTAAATATGAATATTCATTATCTGTCCTTGAGTGAAATCAGTTGCTAACCTTTAACTAAACAAACAAAGCACTGATCATTTCATAAACACTTAGCAATAGGTCTATAAATGATCTTTATTGGACACTTCCTCACAAGATATGCATCAGTGGATCTCTTCTTGCTGCTGCACTGGGCCACATATTCTTCTATTAATTCTAAAAAGATCTGCTTAGGCAAAAACACCTTTTTTTAATGCCTTGAGCTGCTGTCGGTAACTGCTTCTAGATGAGGGTACGTTCTTTGAGAATTTCCATTTCCTCAGAAGCAATTGACTCACAGCCAATGTTGGAGCAAATCATTTTTGAAGAGGTGCACACTTATAAGTATCAAGAGCTCAGGTGGATACGACACCTGACTTTAAAGAGCTTGTGACTAATGCTGAACAGTTAAAAGGAAGAAGCTTCTAGTTAAAAATGTTTAAGGTGAAGTAATTTATGCTTGACTAGCTGCACCCAACAAATCTACCAACGGGGGCTTATTGGACTACGCTAAGCAGCCAAACCTTGACCCATTGCCGGACAAAACACAGCAAAATAACTGAGTTTGGATGGGACAACCTGAGGGGGTGGCATTTTGTGGTACAGAAATTAACCAAATTAACACTTTAACAGTTTGACAGTGAATGCAGGACATACTGACTGTTGATAGGAACTTTTATTATTGGATTCAAAGTTCTAGATCATTTTAAACTACATCATCACCCAGCTCTAATCTGCTAAACGCCAATATAAGGCATGAAGGTGTCAAGATATTATAAAAATTAACATCATGTTTTTTTCTTAAAATACTTTATAATGTGTATTGTTTAAAAAAACACTGTTGTTTAATCAAAATAAATTTGATCTGACTTGTTGTTTGGTGGAATTGCTGTGGAAACTCTCTTTAAAACTCCAGCCCATTTAACTTGCTCACTTCTAAATATCCACAGCAGAACCCAGCCTTAAACGAATTCACTCACAGGGAAAAGTGTTACATAAGAGTGAGCACGCTGAGACAGATTTGGTTGCAGTACGCTCTGTTACTGTGCGGCAGTGCTGAATACACACTTCTCTTATTGTATCATCCATAAATAAACTTGCTAGAGCAAAGCCTGATGCTTCTATTACTGTTCCTAGTTTGAAATGCTGACTGGATCCCTGCCATTTCAAGGCAAAGACCGCAAAGAGACAATGGCACTTATTCTCAAGTAAGAATTATTGTTGTATTTGTACATTTTCTGACAGCCTAGTGTTTTTGTGTGTGTGTGTGTGTGTGTGTGTGTGATAAAGATATAAAATATTTTCTTTGATTCATGTTGTTCACTCACTTGCAGTGCTGAAACGTATCGTAGGTGATCATTTGCACTTGTTTCTAAGTCTTGCCAATTTAAGCATTCCAGCATTTTAAACCATGTAAGCACATGAAGAGACTAAAGAGAATTCATTTTGGCGCTCATGCGCTGTTTTCTGTGTGCATGCTCTCAAAGCGCGCACACAGAGAGCCACATTTCAGACAGCGTTCGAACACAGAATTGATTCATCTTTCGCGTATCCTTGAACCTGAACGGACACAAACGGATCTCAAAATACCTGTCTCTGCAATTATTCTCGTGAACAGAGACAGTTATGTCTTAAGTGAATGTAAACAGTGGAGAAAGAAATCGCATGCGTATCATTATATAGAATCTGTGCATTCGGTCTTAAAGGGACAGCAGCCTATAAATACCTACGGCTATCATGTTAATCAAACAAAACACAACTTTAATGAAGACTAATCTAGATTTAATTTATACATTGAACACTATGCAGTGTTCAAGTTATTACATTTCTGTACCTGAAAACCATTTTTTGCTTCTTATTTGAAGAAAAAAATACAATCAAATAAGTTTTTGATCATGCTGATTTGTCCGCAGTGAAGTTCAGCTGAAGTATTTTTGTTCGGGCTAGTTTAATTCATTTTGGGCTACCAAAATCTGAAGAATGCCTGTCCGAAGGGCTACCAGGGATTTTGAAATTTTGCGAGCCCTGACTTTGGTCACCTTTGTTAAATATGAATATTCATTATCTGTCCTTGAGTGAAATCAGTTGCTAACCTTTAACTAAACAAACAAAGCACTGATCATTTCATAAACACTTAGCAATAGGTCTATAAATGATCTTTATTGGACACTTCCTCACAAGATATGCATCAGTGGATCTCTTCTTGCTGCTGCACTGGGCCACATATTCTTCTATTAATTCTAAAAAGATCTGCTTAGGCAAAAACACCTTTTTTTAATGCCTTGAGCTGCTGTCGGTAACTGCTTCTAGATGAGGGTACGTTCTTTGAGAATTTCCATTTCCTCAGAAGCAATTGACTCACAGCCAATGTTGGAGCAAATCATTTTTGAAGAGGTGCACACTTATAAGTATCAAGAGCTCAGGTGGATACGACACCTGACTTTAAAGAGCTTGTGACTAATGCTGAACAGTTAAAAGGAAGAAGCTTCTAGTTAAAAATGTTTAAGGTGAAGTAATTTATGCTTGACTAGCTGCACCCAACAAATCTACCAACGGGGGCTTATTGGACTACGCTAAGCAGCCAAACCTTGACCCATTGCCGGACAAAACACAGCAAAATAACTGAGTTTGGATGGGACAACCTGAGGGGGTGGCATTTTGTGGTACAGAAATTAACCAAATTAACACTTTAACAGTTTGACAGTGAATGCAGGACATACTGACTGTTGATAGGAACTTTTATTATTGGATTCAAAGTTCTAGATCATTTTAAACTACATCATCACCCAGCTCTAATCTGCTAAACGCCAATATAAGGCATGAAGGTGTCAAGATATTATAAAAATTAACATCATGTTTTTTTCTTAAAATACTTTATAATGTGTATTGTTTAAAAAAACACTGTTGTTTAATCAAAATAATGACTTGTTGACTTGTTGTTTGGTGGAATTGCTGTGGAAACTCTCTTTAAAACTCCAGCCCATTTAACTTGCTCACTTCCACAGCAGAACAGCAGAACCCAGCCTTAAACGAATTCACTCACAGGGAAAAGTGTTACATAAGAGTGAGCACGCTGAGACAGATTTGGTTGCAGTACGCTCTGTTACTGTGCGGCAGTGCTGAATACACACTTCTCTTATTGTATCATCCATAAATAAACTTGCTAGAGCAAAGCCTGATGCTTCTATTACTGTTCCTAGTTTGAAATGCTGACTGGATCCCTGCCATTTCAAGGCAAAGACCGCAAAGAGACAATGGCACTTATTCTCAAGTAAGAATTATTGTTGTATTTGTACATTTTCTGACAGCCTAGTGTTTTTGTGTGTGTGTGTGTGTGTGTGTGTGTGTGTGTGTGTGTGTACCTGGTATTTATCACGTTCTGGGGACCAAAATGTCCCCACAAGGATAGTAATACTAGTCAATTTTGACCTTGTGGGGACATTTTTGAGGTCCCCATGAGGAAACAAGCTTATAAATCATACAGAATTAGTTTTTTGAAAAAGTAAAAATGCACAAAGCTTCCTGTAAGGGGTAGGTTTAGGGGTAGGGTTGGTGTAGGGCAATAGCACATACAGGTTGTACAATATAAAAACAATTACACCTATGGAATGTCCCCATAAAACATGAAAACACAACATGTGTGTGTGAGTGTGTTTTAAAGATTTGTAATTCTAAACTCGTCCTCACAAATGAATGTGTCAAGATGATTTGTGATGTTTGTGGCTATGCATCACAGTCTCATTTATTTTCCTAAATAAATAACAGATTTAATGGTCTCTTTTTTTTTTTTTCTCAGGGCAAAACTTGGCATGCCGCAGTTCCTCAGCCCAGAAGTCCAGAGTTTACTGCGGGCTCTTTTCAAAAGAAACCCTTCCAATAGATTAGGTAGGCTACCATACATGAACCAAACACTGCCGTAAACCAACAAATATTCTATTCACCTGCCTTCCATCTTTTTTTTGGTTCATCTGTAAATGTAATTTGGGTTGTCACAATACTGATGCATATAAGACACCATATATGACAGTAAACCACATCAATCAACTAGTTGGTTGTTGGAAATCAAGTCAATTGTCAGGTTTCATCTGTGTGTTTTTTCTTTTGTTTTACCTTGGTTTGCCCATACTCTTGTTGTTTGCTTTCCACCTGTGTCTGGTTGATCTTGTTCAGCCTGTGTGTGTATATATAGCCTCTGTTAGGTTCAGTCCAGTGTTTTTTTTGTAGAATGTTTTTCTGCGGTTTTCCTAGTAGTCTCTGTTTATTCTGTTTAATTAAGGAACTGCTGTTCACTTGGATCCTCTTCATCACTGCTCTTTTATCATTTGCATTACATAGCGTAACGTCTCGGTTACGTATGTAACCCTCGTTCCCTGAAGGAGGGAACAGAGACGTCACGTCGGAGGACCGACGAATTGGGATCTCGCTTAGAGGGACCAATCTACTTCGAGTGTAAACTAAACGAGCCAATGCACATCGGCATGCGATTATTGCATCCAGCTGCTGCTGATCACAGCATGAGTATAAGTAGGCAGCAGATGCAGCGCATATTCAGG
>NW_015506222.1:12638-13507 GCF_001515645.1 Sinocyclocheilus grahami | reverse complement strand
ATCGGGCATCTTCGGGGGTCTTCTCGGCGAGAAGAACACCACTCAACGAACAGGTTCCACTTCAAGCGTAGGCTCTCGCTGAAGTGATGGTGTCAACTACCTCTTGGGGTAGGCCACTCACAACCTCTGCGTCCCGTCCAGGGACTTTCTGGACATGAAGTTTCCAGTGGTCTGGACGCAGGTGCCAAAGGATGCCCCATCTCTGAGTCAGTAAATCCTTCCTCAGAGGAATCGGCCAAGGAGGGGCTGTCGCGAGGAGCATTAGTTCTGGGAACCAGGTCCGGGGCGGCCAATAGGGTGCCACCAGCAGGACCTGCTCCTCGTCCTCCCTGACCTTGCATAGCTGTGTGCCAGTGCGTCCGTGCCGAGTGTTCCCTCGGTCAGGGCTAAGAACAACTGGCAGTGAGAGGTTTCTGGAGAGGCAAACAGGTCTACCTGAGCGGCTCTGAAACGTCCCCAAACCAGCTGGACCGTCTGGGGATGGAGTCGCCATTCTCCCGGGAGCGCAGTCCGGGACAGCTCGTGAACAGCACGAAGCGACCTCAGATGCTTCTGACTCCAGAGGAGGAGGTGGCGGGCGAGTTGCGAAACGCGACGGGAGCGCAGACCACCCAGTAGGTTGATGTACGCAACGGTCGCTGTGTTGTCTTTGCGGACTAGTACACGCTTGCTTCGTAAGCGCCCTTTGAGACGGCCCCGGGCAAGGTGCACTGCCAGCAACTCGAGGCAGCCAGTGCAGTTGGGGCCCCGTCCAAACCCCGGACACTGCAAGCCTGTTGTACGTGGCCCCCCAGCCGGTGGTTGAGGCATCCGTGCAAACCACAGAATGCCTGGAGACCTGCTCCAGGGGCACTCCTGCCCGGAGGAAC
>NW_015506222.1:7196-10657 GCF_001515645.1 Sinocyclocheilus grahami | reverse complement strand
CTTGGGCATCCCCTTTCTCTCTTAGGGGAATTCCTCACCGTGACCGTAAGACCAGTCCGCCCACCGCCAGAAAAAGGACGCCCCGGCTGCCACCAGAGGGAACCCCAGATCTAGGCAGTGGCACGGGCACTCCGCCCCTTTGCAGGTAACGGAGTCTGGTCCGCAACTCCGAGATGGTCATACCCCCGCAATGGGAGCATGAGCCATCCACGAAAGCCACCTCAGCGTGCTTCATGCCCAGGCACGAGAGGCAGCGATCGTGACCATCACCCAGCGCCAGGTAACGACCGCATCCAGAACGCCCGGGTGATATGTTGTCTATAGCAAGACCCACATCGTCTTTATAAAGACGTAACGTCAAGTTTGCCAAGCAACGTCGTCTTTAAAAAGACGCACCCGAAATTGCTCTTTTAGGGAAAAAAGCTCTTTTAGCGTGCTGAGTTCTTGCGAAGACCGAAAGACATTCCATGGAAGTCCTACTATTTGTGTTCACTGTTTGAGTTCGTCACTCACAATTCTCCCCTTTCTTTTGTTTTTTTCTTTTCCTCCTACTGTTTGGAGTCATTTAGTGTTTGTCTGTTATCTTGAAGCATTTTAATAAGTTCAGACTTTTAGCAGACTCACTAGACTCTGCTTGAGTGATCTAGATTACGTAGAGTATGCCTGGAAGTCTCACCTAAAGCCTTATTTTAGATTTAGTTTTGTCTGTATGTGACTGTATAAATCTATTTAGAAGAAGAACAAAACATGTAACATAAAATACCACATGAGAAGAGCTGATTTAAATTGCCTAGGGGCCATCAAAGACCAGCAAATCACTGGTATACGCTTTTTTTTCAGTGTAAACCATATGAAATGCTTAGCACAGTATGTATCAGATGGTCACAGTGATACCTCTTTTAGTTGAACATAGTATAAATCAATTGTGCATTGTTCTTACGACAGCAGCAGTGGGCATGAATATAATTTTAGTCAGAGATGATTTCCTGTGTGAATGACTGCAGACAGACTTCCAGACGCTGCTACTGAATGTTTGTCAAAGCCGAGATTGAATTTAGCTTCGTGAATCATTTTATCCATAATTTATAAGGCAGAGATAAATGCCATCGAGACCTTGTGCTGACTGTGGCTTAATATTCTTCTGTCTCAGATTAGTTGTATACATCCCAGCCAGGTCCTGACTCACTCGTGTAGGACGACTAACATAGTTTGAATGGTAAAATTTAAATGCACTGGTTAATAAGCTGGAATAGTGTTTAGGTTTACGGAAATAAAAATCCTATTCATTTTGTTCAGAGAGAAAATAATTATTAGTGATAGCATATAAACTTGAGCTACCATGAGGTTGTTAAAGTGGTAATTCACCATTTTCAGAATGGGCTTTTAATAAAACATGCAGTTTATACAGTAGAAACGCCAAACAAATAAAAATGGTGCGACATGACTACAGAATATGGAGAAAAAGGGCTGTGAGCATTTCCTCTGTTGATCTAAAACATGGAAAAAGATTACATTGTTCATTTACATTTACTACAGATAATTGTAACAATACAAAGCTAGTAGAAAATTGGTGAACGTATCCTTTAATTGATGAAGTATGCCTTCTGTAGCCTTCATTTCAGTTTCATTTTATAGTTATTGTCGATTTCCTGGTGAAAACTACATTACCCACACTCTTAAGGAAGGTTTTAAACAGTACCAGAAAAGGGTTCTTCGGCTTTTCACATCAGCAGAACCCTTTTTGGTGCTAAACAGAATGATTTTTATAAGGTTCAATAAAGAAGCACGCTTTGAAAGTGCTATATAGGACCTTGATGGTGTTATAAATAACTTTTTTATTGGTAAAGCTTATTTTCGTTTATATTATTATATATATGTGTGTGTATATACTAGTATATATTAGTATATGTGTGTGTGTGCGCGTGTGTGTAAAATATTAGTATTATTAATACAATTTTTATATAATTTTCATTTTGTGTGAATTAGGTACTGTTTTATATGTAAAAATGTAGCAAAGATGTCTGTGCTCTTATACAGTTATTAGCTGAACAGATTAATAAATGACAATTGACATTGAACGAATAAATACATAAAGAAGTAAAATACAACATAGAAACAGAAAATAGATGCGATGCAGTGAAGTATCTTCACAGTCCTCTATGATGCTTTTAAGGTCATCATTTTGGTGTGCAGATGATGAGGTTGTGGGATCTGACAGCATCTAAAATACATAATTGAATTAGAGTTACAGTGTCTCTTCTATTTGTTTATGTAAAAACAATTAAGATCACGAAGGCCAAAAGTAGCAACAAATGGACAGTATGTCAACCGTTCACACAGTGTTTAAAGGAAAAAGTGATATAGTCATGGGATATCTTTAATGTTTTTTTTTTGTGACTGGGTATGTTTATGCATAAACCCAATAATAGAAAAAAAAATCTAACAAAATTCCTTGGTGGAGAAGAGGAAAGAAGTATCCTCAGCTTAACAAAGCTGGTCGTACTTTAAATGTGACCAAAAAAACTAAAATGAGAAAAGAACATGTTTGTTTGGAAATCAGTTACTATTTAAAACTTAAATTTAAGAATGAAATAATTTAGCCTGTTGAGAATGTGTTGACAGTCTGTGTAGTTCAGGGGTGTCCAAACTCGGTCCTCGAGGGCCGGTGTCCTGCACAGTTTAGCTCCAACTTGTCTTACACACCTACCTGGAAGATTCTAGTATGCCTAGTAAGACCTTGATTAGCTGGTTCAGGTGTGTTTAATTGGGGTTGGAGCTAAACTTTGTCGGACAGTGGCCCTCCAGGAACAGGTTTGGACACCGCTGTTGTAGTTGGGATCACTGAGCTCCAGTATATGTTATAACGAGCTCCAGTAATGAGTTACAGATTTGAACAAAATGAGCCATTTCAGCATGAATGGGTTCTTCAGGATGCTAGGGTTCTATATAGAACAGTTACTACATGTAAAGAACCTTTTTATAGAGTTTAGAACCCTGAAGAGAGATCCACCAATCAGAGAAGTCACTGGGAATAGAAATCATGGCTGTGACCACTATCAGTGGTGGAAGATGTCTTTTGCAGCCAGATGATACAGCACCTGCTAACAGGGGCTAACTGGGTTATGCTAACCAGACAAACCTTGACCAATTGGTTGCATACTATCGCACAGCACTTTTAGATTCCTATTTGTTGAGGCTTTAAAAGCTTAGCTACAGCAAGCAGGATGGGACACTGAGCTGTAGAGGATTTCAGCAGAGTGCTTTCAGAGAACACTTGTCTGACTCACAAACAGACCAATGTTTCATGGAATCTTATTCTTTAAATTGTTTTTTGTTGTTGTTGTTGTTTTTTCTGTGACAGATGGGTTTTTATGAGGCATTTCATCCCATCCAGAATAAAATATATATATATATATATATATATATATATATATATATATATATATATATATATATATATG
>NW_015506222.1:0-5021 GCF_001515645.1 Sinocyclocheilus grahami | reverse complement strand
TGTAATAACTTCCGATTGCCGTCTAATGTGTGTTTTGGCCATGTAATGTTGCTAAAATTAAATATGTTACTACCTCTGACTCCGAGTCAGAGCAGCGCTCATGGAAGAGAGAACACAGACAGACAGCGCTGGAAGCTGCTAATGCTCATCAGTAAATCAGTGGAAAATAAATAGAAATCATGATTCTGTCTGAGCTATGCTTTTTAAAACGAACACGCACTAGTGTAAATGTAGCCTAACAGATGTGTAAACTGAAGACTATTTGAGCTTTATTAAAACTATTTGCACTGATTTATTGTGTTGGTTACATTTTGTTCCTTTGTGCAGTGGCTCAGGAGATGAGTCTTTGAGTTGGTATAAACATCAACAAGCTGAAAAATAAAACCAAAGTTTTTTTTTTTTTTAAGATAATGTAATCTTGTTAAAATTGATTTAATAAAATTGGTATCGAAAAAAGTATCGTTCAGGAACCGGTATCGAAGTCAAGGTATCGGTATCGATATCAAAAATTTTTGAACGATACCCAGCCCTACTGAATATAATAATTTTCATATATAGTAAATTGCTTGCGCCTCAGAGCGAGCAGACGAAACACAATAAATGCTACCATTGCTTTCGGAGGTGGATGCCTGCTGTTTGGGAACGCATTCGTGTCAGACAGTTCTGGGAGGCAATTATACAGAAATAGTTTAATGACAGACTTTGCTCAGGCATTTAAGAATGACTGTAACATTTCAGATGCTGTGAAACAAGATCGGCCCGCTGGTTATTCAGGTATTGGCGTCCCATAGCGCAAAGTCACGTGACTCACGTCTTTGATGCACATGGAGGAATTTATTCTGCAAATGTGTTTCCATCTCCCATTATTCGCATTAACCCTTTTTGGCACAAGTCAAAAAACACCTCAAATGAGCATAATGTATTTTATTTATTTTGCGAATTTCTGAAATTTGGTGTTTCCATTACTCGTTTCTGATGCGACACGTCGAAATGCGCATAAACAAGCACAGGGAGAGTGCAAAAACAAATTAGAGTGAACTGCAGCAGCAGAACCTGTTTACCAAGAGCCCTCGGGTCCTGCCGCATAGTGCACCCAGTCAATTCATACTGCTCAGATGGGATCAATTGTGTGTTTCCATTTATAGAGAGACTTTGTCCTTGTTGTCTTTCTAAATTTGTTTGCATCTGTGTGTCTGCAGACTCACCCGGAGTTCCAGCCAGCGCTAACGCACACCAGCTCTTCCGCGGCTTCAGCTTTGTGGCCTCTAACCTGGATGAAGAACAGCCGCTGGCCGAGACCAAGCAAAATTCTGTTAACCCCATTGTACAGGTGAGCAGGACTCTGAGAACTCTTATGGAGATTTATGATGGCAACCATCCACAAGTCACTCAACATACCTTAGCGAGTGCATAGCAACATGTTATAAGCTACTAAAAATACTGTAGCAAAAGTATAGAAACTAAAAGCTATTTTAAAAAAATACTGAAAATACATTAACTGTTGTAGCAACATGCAAAAACAACTCAAAATGCATATAGCGACATGTTAAAAGCCACTCAGAATTCCTTAGTAAACCTATAACAACTAAAAGCCATTCAAAATACCTTAGCAGCCACATAGTGACACGCGAAAAACAGTTAAACTACATTAGCACATGCAGCAACATGCTAAAATCAACTCAAAATACCACAGCTGCACAGCCACATGCTAAAAGCCACTTAAAGTACCTTAGAAAACCTAAAGCTTCTAAAAGCCATTCAAAATACATTAACAACCACATAGTGACATGCAAAAAACACTTCAAATACCTTTAGCAACATGCTAAAATCAAATCAAAATACAGCAAATGCATAGTGAATGCTAAAGATCACTCAAAATACCTTAGCAACTGCTTAGGAACGTGGTAAAAGATACTCAAAATAACTTGTATACTAACTAAGGCTACGTTTACATGACAACGATGTAGTCAAAAACGGAAAAGTTTTTCCCTTGCATTTTTAAAAAGTTTCACGTATACACGACAACGTTTCAAAACGATTCACGTTTACACATATCCGTGAAAACGGCCAAAAACAGTGTATTACGCATGCCAGGCCAGTAGTTGGCGCTGTCACCTTGTTAGTAAACAGTACCTGTAGGGAATTGACGATTATTCGTTGTATGTGACGCGTCTCCGCTGTTGGTTGTAATATTGGTGAAGTAAATCCACACTTTGCTGAAGAAGCGTTAGCAAACTCTTGAGCAGCAACAACCATGTACTCCGCCATTGTTGTGTATGTTTGTTCGCGCTTGCCTTTAAAATCGACACGTACTGCGCATGTCTACATACCTAACACGTACTACGCACGCGCATGACGTCACCGTTTTCAAAGATTCCCGTTTTGGGTGTTTGCACGGAAACGATAATGGTGGCGTTTTTAAAAACTTGCACGTTGAAGCCCGTTTTCAAAAATATGCGTTTTCAGTCCCCAAAACTCTGTTGTCGTGTAAACGAACAGGCAAAACGCATAAAAAGTTTCCCGTTTTTGGCTGAAAACGTTGTCGTGTAAATGGCCCCTAAAAGCCATTCATAATATTTCAGCAACCACATAGCGACATGCGAAACACTTAAAATACCTTAGCACATGTAGCAACATGCTAAAAAAACAACTGAAAATAGGGCATAGTAAGATGCTAAAAAAATAATTTAACACTCTAAATACCTTTAAAGTACCCTAGCAACCACCCACATCACCTAT
Source organism: Sinocyclocheilus grahami (assembly GCF_001515645.1). NCBI lineage: Eukaryota > Metazoa > Chordata > Actinopteri > Cypriniformes > Cyprinidae > Sinocyclocheilus > Sinocyclocheilus grahami. The sequence continues at coordinate 2,282 of NW_015506222.1, read as the reverse complement.
GCATCAATGCCGCAAATTTTGCACTGGCAAACTTCACCTCCCATTTCTTCAGAAAATATACAGATGTATTTTCGTTCGTGATGCAAGCATGCCCGCAGTAGTCATGATGACACAACAGAGTGATGAAAAATAATCAATATTTCACTTATGCATGCTTTGCTACATTGAGGGCTAGTTGCTGACATGTAAGAAATATTGCAGTCAGCCGAGCCAAAGTTGTTTTCTGTATCCGTTTAACCTTGGTGGCTGTACACACGCAGTCAATTCAGACCTATTCCTCAGGGAAGCACTGTTGTGTTGCACAGCACAAAACAAGAAGAGAGAGAAGGAAAAAAGAGCCCCGTGTTACATAAGCTGAACTAATTCTGCCAGATGGTTCATACCTGAAGAGCTGCTTTATTGAAGTATCTGAGCTGAGGCTGCTGAGAGGCTGAATGAGATGTATTGATTGGCGGGAGCGCACTGGCACACGAGCGCCGTTGTCTAGAATAGATCATTGTGATCTGATGTGGCATCTGCCGAGCATACGATATTAACTTACTTTGATAGCACTCATGAACATGCATGAGTGCAACTATTTGTAGAGAATTTCTAAACCTGTGCGCTGAATTGCTTTTGTTTTCGGGAGGCGTTTCGTTTACCTGAAGATGCTGTCGGTTATTTGCATCTGTGACATATATGTCTGTTTCACTTTTAGCCGATGAATATAAATGTTTCTCCATGCACTGTTACAAAGCACTGAAGACTAGATTTGTATTTCCTGAAGGGGGAAAAAAAATGCTTGCAAGGTAGCAAAATAATGGTGTTAAAGTTTTAACATCAGGTTACTCCTGGAGGACAGTCAGTGCAGTGAGTGTGTTGTAAGATGCTTGGGGTTAAATCATCATCTACAGTGGACACTGAAGCCACACTTCAACATGCATGAATGCTATTGCATTATATTACAATAAATGAAAAAATTGCTCAAGAAAGGAGACTGTTAGTGGAACATGTCCACAGTTGAAGTAGTGTTGTCATTTTACCACTCATAATGTCATATAATTACTCAGTATATGAATGCGTGTTGTTTTATTGCAGCAACTTCATGGCAACAACATTCATTTCACTGACGGCTATGAGTTGAAAGAAGATATCGGCATTGGAGCGTATTCGGTCTGCAAACGTTGTGTCCACAGAATCACCAGTGTGGAGTATGCTGTCAAAGTAAGTATGACATCTAATCCTGAAAAGCACTATGCTCTTCGTGTGACAAAGCACACAGTGCAGAGTGTTATTTAGTGAACAGCAGAGGCCGTGGCTGTTTCAGGAGAGGTTTTTTGATGAATTGCCATAGAGGACAGCATCACTCAGTGTCAGTCGAAGCTTTATCAGACACCGCTGTGACCAGCCCACTTCTTTTCAGATTATTGACAGAGCCAAGAAGGACCCGTCTGAAGAGATCGAGATTCTTCTGAGATACGGCCAGCACCCAAACATCATTACTCTGAAAGATGTGAGTCACACTTAAAAAAAAATACAAATAACAAATGTTACTTAAGTTTTATGGAGACCCCCTAGACTAAAAAATATATATATATATATATATATTTAAAAATTTAAATTATTTATTTTTTTTTAATCTGTGCCCATAGTTTTTGTAATCTATATAACTTTTCTGTCTAAGTAGATCTAAATATATATTATTTTATCATGAAGATAAAATGATATTAAATTAGTTAATAGAGGTTTCCTGTTTTCAATTTCATAAAGTGTAGTTTTCAATAATACATTTCTATTTTGCCTATACATGTTTATTGAATTAAATTGGATTATAGTAGGAGACACTTAATTTCACAGAATGCTCTAATTTACTTATTTACTTCTAATAAATAGTGGATAGATTCCAATTTTGATGTCAATGTTCTTTTAACTTTTTTGATGAAGTTAAGTCTGAATTTTGGTGTGATTAGCTTGGAAAAAACATATAACTTAGAAAATTGCCTAATTAGTTGGGCAAAAAAAAAGTATTCTTCATATCAGAGAATAAGTAGACATAATTAGTGCAAATTAAAATGATTTTCTTACTTAGTATTTATATTGACTTGTTTTCTAGTACAAATATCGAAACATTCTTGATTCAAGATGAATTTACTTGAAAAGCAAAATGACTAAAGATATTAAGTCTTGTTTTCTGAAAAGAAAATTAACAATATTTTGTTTAGAACGAGACACAATATCTGCCAATGGGGTAAAAAAAAAATTAATTCAAAGGGATTATTTTATTATTATTTTTCTTACCCCAT
>NW_015506221.1:681516-724582 GCF_001515645.1 Sinocyclocheilus grahami | reverse complement strand
AGGGGGCTTTGTTGAAAACGACGTGTTTGAGAGAGGCGGGGCACATGGCACCAACAAACACACAATAAACCATGTGCTCAACAAAAGACCCATTGACCACTGGTGACCATCTAAGGCACACCAGCTGAATACCATGACACCTTGTGTACATAGTTGAAAGTGTAACAAGAAGCAAAAACTTACATAAGGTTATGGTACTAAGCCACACAAAACTGTGCCATAAGTGCATAACGGTAATGCTTATTGAATCATGAAAGAGAAATCACCTTTTTTTCATGATAATTATTTTTATTTTTATTTATTCTTATTTATTATTATTACATGTCCGAATAAGTCATGTCATAATTGATGTCCTTATTAACATTAATAATATGAACAAGGCAATACCTATCTTGTCAATGTATTAGGATGGTATTTTGCATTTTGAGAAAAATGTGAACTTATTTAAATAAAAAAACAAAAATTTATTCCACACCTGTTCAGGAAACTTAGGTTAAAGTTTATTTCAGTATACTTTCAGTATACTAGGTTTTATGTGTATGCTAACGTATCGATACAGTATGCATGATGTAATTCCATTTTTGGCATCAGTATAGTTGCTCGCAGCCCGATTATGAGCACCTTGATACCTGTCTTCATGCACGCAATCAAATGTTGAAAGTCTATGCATTCAGCTGTATGTATACTCGGAAACTACACACTTTGGGCTTTAGGGGTTTGTTCAAATCACTAACTCTAAACACCGTTAGCAATTACCACTAATGATTAAACATACTTAGGTCAATAACTGTGCATGTGCAAACGCTGTAAGATAAAGTTGTACCACGCTGTTTCTGAGAGTAAGAACATTCCACACTGCAATACATACATGTATGCATGTTCCTGCATGAGTGTGTCAGATCATAGATATCAAAACAAAGCTTTATTTGTATGCTGATTGCAGCAGGTCTCGACAGTTGTGCAGCATCATTGGACTTGACCTCTTCATCTGCGCTCACACGCAAATTGCGTCCTCACCGTGCAGATGTTGTTTGACGTATGACAGTAAAATCTATGAGTAAACTCTGGCATTTTTAAGCATATTTGTGCATTATCTAGGATAAGCTTTTGGTTTGCCCAAACTAGTTCAAGATTATATTGTGCAGGAACTCAAAATTAATTGGTAATCAATGAGCCTTAAGTGCCATTTATTAATTCAGATAAAGATATTTTTAAGATTTTCTTCTTAAGGAAAGAAGAAGATATTCTTAAATATGTTCTTAAGAACATCTTTTTTTTCTTAAGAAGAGAGAAAATCTCTTGAAAATCTCTTTATCTTATCTTTATCATAGAGGACCTACAATAATGTACAGTATTTGAAAAATGATGTTTTTTGTACATTAAAGCATGTCAACATATTCTGTTACACCAAATACACCAAATAATTATCTTTAAAATAGCATCATATGACCCCTTTAAGAAAAAATTTATAAAAGATGTTCTTAAGAACATATTTGAGAACTTAAACTTTTTACAAGAATTTCACTTAGAATTGCACATTCCTACAAACTGCTTGGAATTTATCTTAAGAAATTTCTTTACTTATTTAACTGAATCCGGCCCCTGAAGACCACCGAATGAGACAAACTGGAAGTAGAAGCTGTTAGGAAGGACTATACCATGTTAATGCATGTGGTTTTGAATGTAAATGTTTAGCAAGTACACATGGATGTGCTGTTTGTTTGTCTAGCCATGTGTAGGTCAAACCAAACCATACTTTTACCATATTTTTGCTATAGCTGTTGGGTTAACGAGGGAACACAGTGAAGCCACACTGGTGTTCAGACAAGAGTTAACTATATGATGAAGGCAGACTTTTATTTGAAAAAGCTTTTTATCACACATTTTCAAGTATTTTTATACAATGCATCACGTTTTTGATACCTTTTGTTAAAATTTACTGAATTCCTTAGTGTTTCAAAGATTTTATTTAATGGCTTTAAGCAATTGTCTGTAATACAGATAAATCTAAAATTATAAAATATTTAAATATTTATATTTTAAATAATTTAAATAAAAATATATGTTAAAATATTAAGTCAATAACCTGCAGAGGGGGATGCTTTCACAAACAGTCAATGCATAATGCTGTAAAAAAAGAAAGAAAAATAGTTTAATGCAATAATGCTGTAAATGCTTTGCTGTTGTTGGTTTTCTCAAAATATAAACCCTCCCTGAGACATATTTTTAAATGCTTTGTTGTTGTTGTTTTACCCAAAATATAAACCCTCCCTGAGACATATTTTTTAAACTGAAATTGTGAAAACAGCCCTGGTTTCCCAATAATAATAAAAAAAGAGTAAGAGTGTATTGAGTCACACTTTACAGCACTCAACAAGAGTGTACCTATGATAATATAAACCCTCCCTGAGACATATTTTTAAATGCTTTGTTGTTGTTGTTTTACCCAAAATATAAACCCTCCCTGAGACATATTTTTAAATGCTTTGTTGTTGTTGTTTTACCCAAAATATAAACCCTCCCTGAGACATATTTTTTAATCTGAAATTGTGAAAACAGCCCTGGTTTCCCAATAATAATAAAAAAAGAGTAAGAGTGTATTGAGTCACACTTTACAGCACTCAACAAGAGTGTACCTATGACATCAGTAAGAAAGTACCTATGTAATATAAAAATAATGAAGTAAAAATAAAAGCAAAGAAAACCATATACATAATATGTCATTTTTTAAAGAGATTGCTTATATATAATTGTATCTAGTACAATGTGCTTTAAAGTATTGTGTATTAATTTTGCATCACAGAGTTATATGATGTTAAACCAGTGAAGCAACACCTGCCCCTGTGCGCTGACAGGTGGGTGTGACTCCACCCCTCACTGCTTTACTGTACAGCAGCTCTCACTTTAAAAGCAGCATCAGTCTCACACAAACACACACACTACACAAGCTTCAGAGAAACTTGAGCACGACTACAGGGCAGCATGTCTAATATTGCAAAAGTTCTTTCTGGGAGGCAGGACAGAGGAGAAGGAGTGGGAACAAATGAGAAAGCGATTCCTTTCAACAAGCAGGACTACCAGAGCCTGAAGCAGGAGTGTCTGGCGAAAGGAACCCTGTTCTGTGACCCGACCTTCCCTGCTGAATCCGACTCTCTGGGATACAATGAACTCGGGCAGCAGTCCCCCAAGACCAGAGGAGTGCAGTGACACCGACCTAAGGTACTGCAGTGTGTGTGTGTGTGTGTGTGTGTGTGTGTTTGCTTTCTTCCACACAGATGGAGTTTAGGTAAATATTGAGACCCTCTAAATTACTTTTGTTTTACACAATTACTTAAATGCAAAAAAGTAAATAAATAAAAAGTAGTGCAGTTAATTAAAGAGTAGTGAGTTTAATTAAAGAAAATGGTAATATCAATATTAAATATGAATATAAAATAATACATTTAAAAAATAGTACTTTTCATATAGTTTTTGTCATGCTTGTGTTTTTTATAGAATCCATTTTTACCTAATATATAGCCAAAATGATAACAAAGAATGAATTAAAGTTAATTCAATATTAATCAATAATGACAATATCAAAAACAATATTTTTCTCAAATAACAGCAGTTAAATTAGATGTTACCCTATGAAAATGATTTTTAATTATCTATTTTTGTAGTGTATTTATTCTATTCTATTTCTATTTGAAATCGATTAAGTCTTCATGGTAAATTTTGACATTTGCATTCACACGGAACAATGGAAGGCATTTCAGTGATTAATAAAAATATTAAATAAAATCATTTTAGAAATGTTAAAATTGAAAATCTAATTGCTGCCCTAAAATCTTAATAAACCCAAAGCGGTGTAAAGATACCTACAACTTTTACTCTCTGCTCAAGAAAATCAAGTTTCATTAAATATATTAGATAGACAGATTTAATTATATATTTAATATTCAGTAAATATATGGGCTGTCAATTTAATGCGTTAATTTAATTAATTAGTTAAATAGGGGCGGACTTAACCAATAAGCAAGGTAAGCGGTCGCTTAGGGCCCCGGGGAATCAGGGGGCCCCATCTGATATTGGCGAAACATATTTGGCAAATGCTCCAGTGTGTATTTCTGTTCTGGAGAGGGTCAAATGTTCACTCAACCCTTAAAATGCTGAGTTTTTGTTAAGTGCTGAGTTCTGCAAACTCGCGAATCCTCTCATTATAACAACGTGTAGATACGATAAGAGAGTGATTGTGCAGTGTAGACAGCTTCATTGATTAACGGAAAGTCCTAAGATCGTGAAGAACTGAAGTGAATGACAGCTTTTAGTGATTTAGTGCTTTTAGGCTGTAGATTTTTAGACTGTATAATCCTGTCTCAGAACGGATATTAACCTCAGAGAAGAAAGTATCGTGTTGTGTGTCATGATTTTATTTGTCCTGATGTTTCAAAATGACTCGCTTGTGTGCTTTTCCTAGGAGCACCGGTGCGAACTGCTGCCCACTCATACAAATGCACGAATGCGATGACTGGAGATTTCCGCCTAATAATAGATTACATTTTTGATTTTTTTACTTGGCAAACCCTACCGTATGCCTTAAAAACACTTGGAACACGGAACATTTGAATCCTTTTTGTAAAAAGATTGAAGAAGGTTACAATTCATTAAATGGAAAAGTGCAAGCATGTCTTCTTTTGTGATCCGAAAAAAATAAGCCTAATATGGCTTTGGAACAGCATCAGGTTGACTAATTATTTAAAGGTGGGGTAAGCGATTTCTGGTAGCCAATGTTGACATTTGAAATCACCAAAACAAACACACCCCTACCCCAAAAGGGTCTCGCCCCTATTTTGATAGCTCCGCCCCACACATACGTACGCAACCCAGGCAATGATTAGTTCTGTGAATTAAAGCAAAACCAATGTTACACCGTGTCTACACCGGACGCAAGTGGTGCGGCGTGACAAAATACTATGGGACTCATTATAAACGGTGATGCTGTCTACACAATAAATATATATACATATCTATGCTCTACACTGGATGCGGCGCGGCACGACACGACAAATCCCCGACAGAAAACTGCTGCTGCGTTCTATTTATGACGTATTGACACAAATTCCAAATGATTTTCAATGGTCGCTTTGTCGCATCCAGTGTACTAGACAGACTTTAGCTGTTGCGGTGCAGACACGGTGTTACTCACCTATCGAGAAGAAACAAAGCAACCTCGGTGTCCGATCGCAGGCCTTCCGCTCCTTGAGTTCTCTCCAGCGCTGGAAAGCTGATCCAATAATTACACGGGTCCTACTTCTTGCCTTAAGCCTTCTTTTGTTCCGCAGACGTTTTCCTCTTTTGTTTTTTATCCGCCATCTCTATCTTTCTGTCGCTCGGCTTGGCTAATGTCCGTCCTGTGCTGTGCACTGAACGCTCTCTCCTCCACATCATGAGTAGACATGCCCCTTACTGCTGATTGGCTACAAGTTTGTTTTGCTATTCGGCCCGAATCAGTTTTCTAAAGCGCTTTTGAAAAATCGCTTACCCCACCTTTAAGTTGTGAAGAGGTAAATAAACTATAAACTATGAGAGAGAGTGAGCAAAATAATAATTAGACGTAAAAGAGCGGTGAGCGCAAATTCCGTGTATGGAATACGTCACTATCACTTTCACTTGCACACGAGTGCTGTTTTCCCCGAACAGCATGAGTGCAAAAGTAAATAAGTAAATAAGAAATTAATACTGTGTTATATTTTAATCATAATATTGTCTGTTTTTGCTCAATTTTGCCAACGACAATATTACCTCTAAGCCACAGCAGAATTGTGCATTTCTGAGCAACACACAGCTAAAGGCCTACTTCGTTTCTCAATGAATCCGCCTTTTCAATGAATCATGTGAACCAATGATTCAATGGCCCATTCATAAAGTGAGCCGTTTACTTAATTCCTGAATGAATCGGCCATTTGAACAAATCGAACGAATGAATGAATGAATGAATGACTCAATGATTTACTCATAGACAAGACATTTAAATGACAAGACATGTAAATGTCAAGACATTTACCGACACCTACTGGCAGTTTTAATTTCTTATTTAGAGTATTGTTTAATAAAAAAAAAAAGGGATTGTTTGCCCAAAAATGAAAATTCCATCATCATTACTCATCCTCATGTCATTTCAAAACTGTATGACTTACTTTTTTTGTGGAACATGAAGGTATTTTGAAGACTGTTGGTAACCAAGCTGTTTTACCAATGACTTTCATTATGTAAACAAAAAATAGGCCTACTGTTTCTCAAATTATCTTCTTTTAAGTTCCATCTTTTATGTCAGTACGTAAATGTGTACATTTTAAGTTGATCAAAATATTCCTTTCTAAAGCTGCTTTTTGAAATGTCTACTTGACACTTTTCTCATTTAACACAATAATGGCTTTAAATTATCTTTTGGGGTTATCTTCAGGGCCAGATTTAATTTGCTATTAATTAAATTAATTAATCGCGACATCATGTAATTAATTAGATTAAAAACTTTAATCGATTGACATCCCTAATATTAAGAAAAGTAAATTTGTTTGCATACGTGTGTGCGTGATATGCTCACTATAAGTGACAGCAGCTCAGGTTTCTCTTTAGGTGTGAGGATGATATTGTTCTGATACATGTTGATACATTTTTACGTGTGCTGTTTGCAAAGAGCAAATAAAACCTATTGTTATTCAGTTGTACCATTACTATACTCACATTGTCCTTTTTTGAAGGAACTCTGCTCAAAACCTCAGTTCATTGTGGACGGCGCTGAGCGGACAGACATCTGCCAGGGAGCTTTAGGTGAGAAAAGAGCCTTTTAATCAGTGTTGTTCGGGTGTTAACACAGACAAATTTAACAAATATAATTGCTATATCAGAAATAATGTCACATACAGTATGATGTGTTCTAGTGTCTTATTCCTATGTTTAATATACACACTGTGAAACCGTGAACCTTGTGCTTCTTTTTTTACCAAAATCCCTTTAATTTATTTAACTTGGCAGCCATCTTTGAAATGCCTCTCGCGCGTGCAAGTGCAGCTCCTATCTCTTTGAATGGGGAAATATCAAATTCTCTAAAACTGTTCGCCAAGCTTACGATTAAATTTCATATTTAAAATCACCAATGATATCTGACAACTGTCTCATAAATGTTGTTTCTTTTGCTCAATATAGCGTTAAAAACGCTTATTTTTCAGGCTAGACAAGCCATTCTAGACATCACATTCCCTACTATATAGTAGGCGAAAAACAGTATGTGAGGTAAGTAGTACGTCCAAATTCATAGTATTCGAAAAACATTTGGCGAAAAGTACCCAGATGATCTACTACTTCTGCCCGGATTCTGAAGTGTGCATTAGATGGACACTTTACTATCCCATGAGGCCATGTGACAGGATTTATGAATGGCAGGGAAGCGACGCAACTGAGGCAGATAGGTCATGTGACAGTAACAACATGGCAGATATACTATGTCCGAATTTCATTCATACTACCCTCATTCATACTATATAGAACATACTTTTTTAATGGCCGTGAAGAAAATTTCAAATTCAAATGTAGTACCTACTTTCAGACACACCGTGACTTTCGCTCATTCTAACCACCAAATACACTTCTCAGGCATGAACAATCAACAGATGATCAGAACGACACATAAGTCAGCTTAATCAAACACAGAGCGTCAAACCAAATCCACCACATCCCCTTCTTTAACAAAACTAAGATATGGTTCTTACATTCAAGCTGCTTCACTCAAATCTCCCCATGTACATATTCAAGCCTATTAAACAGTAACTTTTAACTGAACATTTAACTAATTTAACCAACCAAACACCATACCAAATATTTACTCAAAAATGCTCACTGTGAACATTAATAGTCCATTCAAATTACTTTGAGAATACTTTGATCATTCTGTTACAGACTACTGTTCTCCTTTCTCTTTTTTTTATATACTGTCATATCACATGTCCATAACATAATCATTGTATCTAGTTGGCCGTATTACTGCTCTACCACTCCTAGTATGGCATGTTGGATGTTCATTCACTCTCACCGGAAAATTCTCAGGTGATTGGTCAGCTGGTCTTGGTGTCTGAGTGGATATTTCCTCCGAATGTTCATTAGGAGCAACACCTTTGCACAGACTCGGATGCATCTTTCTCAAGTGGCGTCTGTTTCTCTTGAATGTCTTTCCTGCTGGCGCCTGTACCGTGTAAGACCCGAGGTTCATCTCTCTGGTGCACCACTACAGCGGGCTTCCATCCACATCTGGTCTGCATATGTACTGTGGATCCTGGTGCCAGTGCAGGTAGTGTCTTGGCATTGCGTTTGTACTGATACCGCATTTGAGATTGCAAATCTACCAGTCTTTTGTGTATGTGTTCTGGGGTTGAATGTTGGAGCACAGCACTAGAGCATGGCATTGTGCTCCGCAGGACTCTGCCCATTAGCATTTGTGCAGGAGATTCATTCAGGCCTCTCACTGGTGTATTTCTTAGTGACAGTAGCACTAGATGTTGGTCTGTGCCAGTTTGTATCGCTTTCTTCAATGCATGTTTAACAGTCTTTATTGCTCTTTCCACAAGTTCATTGGACTGAGGGTATCCTGGACTATACTGTAGAATGTGAGCTTAAAGTCCCATGATGCCGCAAATGACTTAATTTTGTAACTGGCGAATGGAACATTGTCACTCACTAATTCTTTCGGGATACCATGCTTAGCAAAGACTGGATATTTTGTCAAATAGACCACTAGCAATAGATAAGACTGACCTCTCAGCTTGAAGATATTCGCTCCAACCTTCATCCATGGTAGTTCTGGAACATTCTGTGTGATGAGTGGCTCTTTTCATGACTGGAGTTTTTGGCACAGTGCACATTTCTCCACCATCATCTCAATGTTTTGTAACATTCAAGGCCAGTAGAGGGATTTTCTTGCTTTGGCCTTTGTTCCCTGGATACCTTGATGAGCTATGTGTAGCTTCTCTAAGATTACTTTTTTGAAGCTGTGAGGTGTGATTATCTTGTCTCCTACCATCACAATGTAGACTTGAACAGCAACCCACAGCTACCAGTGTTGGGCAAGTTACTCTGAAAATGTAATCAAATTACTGATTCTGATTACTTTATTTCAAAAGTAATTAGTAATTAGTTACATTACTAGTTACGTAACTTTTTTTCTCCATGAAATTTATGAAATCCCAGCATACACGCTCCTGATAAATATTTGTTATTAAAGCATCAACATTCACTCACTCTGTTGCGTCGGGTCTCGCGGGAGCAGGTCTCTAATCTACTGGCACTTGACTCGCCAGTGCGTGTGCTACATCCTTTTTACAATCTCTTTCAAGTCTTAGAGGTGTTGTGAGTAAAGCTTCATTCAGAATGTACTGCGCTAAGTACTTAGTCATGCCGAGTAGACATTGCAGGCCTTGTTTATCCTCTGGGGGTGGCATGTCCGTGATCACATTCACTTTTGCCTCGTCAGGTCGCAGGCCACCTGGTGTGATGATGTGTTCCACGTATTTCACAGTATAAACCTTGAACTGGATCTTATCACCATTAAATCTCACCTTGGCCGCTCTTGCTCTTATCAAGGATTTCATCATGCTCCTGCTCTGATGAGGCAGCAATGATCATGTCATCAGCAATGTTGTGTACTCCTTGTATGTCACCAAAAGTCTCAGAGTTTTTCTGCTGAAATACCTCACTTGCTGACTTGATGCCGAATGGGAGTCTCAGAAAATGATATCTGTCCCATGGTGAGTTGAAAGTGCATAGATTTGAGGACGGCTTATCCAACTTATTCTGCCAGTAACCATCTTTCTCATCGAGAATGGTGAAGATAGACTTTCCAGCCAGGTTACTACACACATCTTCAGGAGTGGGAATGGAATAGCTCTGGCGTTTTATAGCTTTGTTCACATCACAAGGGTCCAAGCATACATTCAGTGTACCGTTCTTCTTTTCTGTGATAACGAGGCTGTTTACCCACTCTGTGGGCTCAGTTATAGGGGAAATAATACTTCTCAAGATCTTGAAGTGTTTCTTTCAGCTTGTCGTGAATACACAGTGGAATATTTCTGCATCCATGGATCACAGGTGTGACTGTCAGGTCAACATGTATCTCCTAGCCCAGTGAAGACTGATGGATACACCTTGATCAGCTCTTCTTTGGTTGACACAGACTTTTTTGCAAGCAGCTCAATCCTTTTCACACATGCTGCTCTGCCCAGGATAGGCATGTCTGATTGATCGAATACATAGAACTGTAATGTGGCTGTGGTTTTGTCGGTCTTGCATTTCAGTGACACAACGCCTTTTAGTGTGGAGAATGTTTCCCTGAATGCTTCTAACACCGTTGATGTAGTCTGTGGCTTAACTGGACCAGGGATCTTATTTCTACGGATGGTGGCTGTTGTGTACCACACATTGTCTTTTATGTGTTCCATCACATGCACTTGAGTGTGTATTAATGTGCCAATGTACATGGAATCTGTTTCACTCTTTATGCTATGCACTGTCTTTGCTCTGCTATTGTTGCAAGTGACTGCCCTGGAAAAGTGGTTACTTTTGCAGCACTTATGACATACTGTTCCAAAGGCTGGGTTTTGGCATGGCTCATGGCACTTTCCGCATCTGCGACAGTCTTGTATTACTAGTTTCTTACTGCTCTTGTTTCTTGCACCTGGTTTTCTCTGTTCTGTCGCTTTTTCTATAGCATCTACTTGAGAGTCTTGGACAACTGCGGCATTTTCACTTCCCCCACCTACAATCCCTGCTGGGACTGAGACTGGAACCCACAACCTTTGGGTTACAAGTCCAACTCTTTAACCATTAGACCACAATTGCCCCCAACCATCACTATTGAGCAAGAAACATACGCTCAGGTCCAGGATGCTCCTTGAGCAAAACACTGAAGCCCAGGTTGATCCTGGAAGACCGTAACTGTCATAAGTGCACTGGAAGTCAATTTGCATAAAATAATGAGCTTAACGCAGAAGAATCTAATGACATTTGATACATTTTCAGGTGACTGTTGGTTGCTGGCGGCTATTGCATCTTTGACTCTGGAAAAAGAGATTCTGGAACGTGTAGTTCCACATGGACAGAGTTTTACAGAGAACTATGCTGGCATCTTTCACTTTCAGGTATAAACATACAGTGGGATCAAAACGTCTTAGACCACACTGAAGATCTGGGATTGAAAATCTAATTTAAGCTTGAAAGAAAAGTTACAATGTTTTAGGATTTAAAAAAAAACTTAAATCTAAATAATTTAATTTAAATCAAAATTTAACTCAAATTGTTAGTTAATAATAAAATGTATAATTAAAAAAACATATAACATTAGAAAAAATGCTAAATTGATTATTTTCACTAGTGCTCTCAGACTTTTGGACTTCGTTTGAGTATTTATAACCTTATTATTCAAATAATAAATTAAAGGGATACTGTCAGACTGATTGGTGTTGTTCTCGTCTCTTCAGTTCTGGCAGTACGGTCAATGGGTGGATGTTGTCATTGATGACCGGCTGCCTACCAGAGATGGGAAGCTGCTGTTTGTTCATTCAGCCGAGGGCTCTGAGTTCTGGAGTGCTCTGATGGAAAAGGCCTATGCAAAGTAAGTGTGTTTATTCACAAATTACCTGCTACTACTTTACCTGAACTATATTTCTGAACAATAAGATACTGAGTCATCTGAAACACAAAACACACAATGTTCCTATAACATGTCACATATCCATGATATACCAACCAGTGGTGCTGATTTCTACTGTATTTTGAAGGTTAAATGGCTCATATGAAGCTCTGTCGGGAGGTTGGTCCACTGAGGGTTTTGAGGATTTCACAGGAGGCATTGCTGAGAACTATGAGCTGAACAAAGCTCCTCCACACCTGTTTAAGCTCATGCAGAAAGCACTGACGCTGGGATCATTACTTGGCAGCTCCATTGTTGTGAGTCCCATTCCACTTCTATTGGCTTTCTTTTCACATCATTTTGAGCTTATATTTCTCCAAGGCAAGAAAAAAAATTGCATTTAAATACTTAGTAAGTCTTTAGATAAATATTTTAGTGGATCTGTGGTCTTGTTAAAGGGGTGGTTGATTATGATTTCACTTTTTAACTTTAGCGTGTAATGTTGCTGTTAGAGCATAAACAACGTCTGCAAAGTTACAATGCTCAAAGTTTAATGCAAAAGGAGATATTTTCTTTTAAAGAAATTGCAAAGACAAATAGGGACACAGAACACAGGAAGAGAGCACAGAAACAATTGAGAAATACATTTCAAAATAAGAGTACAAAACAGGGGAACACATGCTGGGACATGACAGATTTAAAATAACTGTTTTATATTTGAATATATTTTTAAAAGTGATTTATTTCTGTGATCAAAGCTGAATTTTCAGCATCATTACTCCAGTCTTCCATGTCATATGATCCTTCAGAAATCATTCTAATATGAATATTTGCTGCTAAAGAGACATTTCTTACTATTTACATTGGTGAAAAAAGTTTTTTTTTTTGTGGAAACCATGATATATTTTTGATGAGCTTTTCAAAAGTTTAAAAGAACAGCATTTATTAGAAACCTTTTGTAAGATTATAAATGTATTTTCGGTCACTTTAAAATAAATTTAATGCATCCTTGCTGAATGAAAGTGAAGCTAAACTGAATCTTGTTTTAATAAAAGGAAAAATTTGGCTATAATTTCTCAGTATATACAGTGGAAATCAAAATTAGGGAACAAACTACAATTTCCTAAATGTTAAGGTCACTGTTTAGTCCTATTTAAAGTTATGCAGCTACATGGCAGGGTAAATGCAAATGTTTATCAGAACCTCCTTGTCACGGCATGCCAGGAGGAAACAGGGTAAGTTCCATGTGCAGTTTATTAGAAGTAAAACAGGACAAAACAGAACAAAACGTTGCAAAATGTAATCCAAAAACCTGACACCGACAACACCAACCAAGAAGACAATATAATCCAGACGCAATGACAGACAGAGTGAGCATGGTATATATAGCTGAGATAATAAGTAAATGATAACAGGTGCTACTGATCAGAACAGAATTAATAAGCAGGGGACTATGGGAAATGGAGTTTAACACATACAACATAGAACAGACAGAGCGCCCTCAAGTGGCCAGTCCAGGGCACCACAACCAACACTGTGACACTCCTTCAGCAACATGCAGTTTCTTCCCTGCAAGCATCTCCCAATCAGCCTGCAATTTTCATGCAGGGCAATGTCCCAGTCATACTGCAAAATAGGTAAAGCAGTATATTGAAGCTAAGAACATTGAAATTGTCACGGTATTCAGCTGGTGTGCCTTAGATGGCCACCAGAGGTCACTGTGTCTTTTGTTGAGCACATGGCTTGTTGTGTGTTTGTTGGGGCCATGTGTTCTTCTGTCTATTGTCTGTCCCTGCCCATCATGTTATTGTTTCAGTTGTTCAGTTCACCTCATTATTGTTTCAGTTGCTCCACCTGTGTCTCCCTATTTATTCTCCTTGTGTCTGCAGTCCTGTGCTGGTCCATTGTTTATATGTCAGATATGTTTGTGGTATGTGTTATTTACCTGTGTTGCTGATCCTGCCTTGCCTTGCTGTGTGGTGCCTTGTGCCTGGCCCTTCCTGCCTGTTTTTCCTCCTCGGGGTACTTTGTGTTTGCTTTTGTTTTATTTTTACCATTAATAAAAGCCCATCATCCTGCAATTGAGTCCTCGCCTCATCCCTCTTCAGAACCATGACAGAACGGACCAGCCAATTAAGGACTCAGATGGGCTCACTCCATCTACCAGCCTCCACTATCTGCAGCACACTCTACCTGCGTTGGTTGCTTAAGGTAGCAGCATTGAGTTCCCTCTGTCAACGGGGAATGACATGAGGGAATTCGCGATGCAGTTCAGGAGTGCTGTGGAGGGGCTGGACTACAACGATGCGGCTCTCAAGGACCTGTTCAACTATGCCCTTGATGAGCCCATCAGCAGTTGGAGGATGAGTAACATGGAGACTCTGTTCTTTGAGGCTTTTGTGGCGCTCCTAGCCCAGAGTGGGAGACATTTAGTCCCGGAGCAGGACGTGCCTTCTCATGTGGTGCCCCTCCATGGCATGGCCGCCATTCCAGAATCTCATCCCGTCATGGCCGCTACTCCAGAGTCTCGTCCCATCATGGCTGCCACTCCAGAGTCTCGTCCCCTCATGGCCTCCACTCCAGAGTCTCGTCTCTTCATGGCTGCGTTGGTGGCCCTCTGTCCCATCTGCTTTGCTGTGGTGGTCATCTGCTCCACCATGGGGATCTTCAATCATGCCTGCTCTGCTGTGGAGGTCTTCAGCCTTCTCTGAGCGGTTGTGGTGGGCTTCAGCTCTGTCTGCTCTGCCTTGGAGTGCTTCAGATCTGCCTGCTCCGCCCTGGAGGGCTTAAGCTCCACCTGCTCTGCCCTGGTGGGTTTCAGCTCCGCATGCTCTGCCCTGGTGGGCTTAAGATCTGCCCTAGCTTACTGCTCTGCTGGCTCCTCCTGGTCTACCTCTGGCTCTAGGCCCTCTTCCGCCACACGGGCCTGGCCCACCATCCCTCCCCCCTGGTCCACCTCTGTTCCACCTCCCTACAGGATTCCTTTTTAGTTTGGTGGAGCATCTGGAATCTGCTCCTTGGGGGGACTCCTGTCTATTGTCTGTCCCTGCCCATCTTGTTAACTCATTATTGTTTCAGTTTCTCCACCTGTGTCTGCCTCATTACCCTCCTTGTTTGTCTCCCTATTTATTATCCTTGTGTCTGCAGTCCTGTGCTGGTCCGTTGTTTATATGTCAGATGTTTTTGTGGTATGTGTTATTTACCTGTGTTGTTGATCCTGCCTTGCCTTGCTGTGTGTGGTGCCTTGTACCTGGCCGGCCTGCCTGCCTGTTTTTCCCACTCTGGGTAGTTTGTGTTTGCTTTTATTTTATTTTTTACCATTAATAAAAGCCCATTGTCCTGGAATTGAGTCCTCGCCTCATCCCTCTTCAGAACCATGACAGAAATAATGAAATGGCCAGCCAAGAGTCCTAACTATGGAAGAGACTGGAAGAAGAGTGGACTAAGATCACACCAGCGCAGTCTGAGAAAAAAGAGATGCCCTGTGGCCGCAGATGTCCTGAAGTCACTGAAAGCGAGGACCTTGTCACTTTCTACTAATTTCTGACAGCTGTAACCCTCCAAATTTTGAGTTGTAATCTTAGTTTGTGCTACAGTGGTTACTGTTGTTGTTACATGTCTGCATGTTTCATTGTGTTTTCAGTTTTGTCTTCCTTGCCTTGTGATCTGGTTTTCCTGAGTTGTCCGATTAGTTATTATGATGAGTGGGGGGGCCGAGAGCCGTGGGAACGGAGCGAGGCCGGTGGAGTAATTGATAATGAGCGACACCTGCACCACTCACCGGTCTCGAGTCTCACGGAGGAGCTCCGGAAAGATAAAAACAGGGGTGACGACAGTGAAAGACGAGAGAGGACCAGGCCTGGATTTTATTTTGTGTTTTGGTTTTGTTTGTGCGCGACAGTCATCCGCGAAGGGCTGTCACACTATTTTGTGTTTGTTTATTTTATTAAAGTTTTGTTGAAGTGTTCGCCGGTTCCCGCCTCCTTCTTCCCGTGACTACAAACGTTTGTTACATTGGTGCCGAAACCCGGGAGGAAGGAGGGACATGCTGCCAGAGATCCCTCGCCGCTGGGGTGAATCGAGCAGTCTGCCGCCATGGAGGCTCGAGGCGGTGGGCAGGAGTGAGTTGCCGGGGGGGCGGCGAACTCGCTGCCGGCCGCCTGGAATGTGGAGGGACGGCTGCCGTCCATAAGGGAGCGGAGGAGTCGCCGCTGTTCGCCTGAGGCTGGAGCCTGCTGCCATCCGCCATGATGGGGAGGAGCAGGGAATGGGGGACTCCTGCCGGCTGCCTAAACCCGGAGGAGCCGTCCACCGGGCGGCAGAGGAGAGTCGGGCCGTCCACCGAGGGCTATCCAGTGCCGCCGCCAGGCATCGCGGAAGAGTTTACCCAGCTGGTGGAGGGCCAAGCGGCAGTGTGTCTGGGAACCGGACACAGACATTTTTTTTTCTCCTCTCTCCCCTCTCTCGTCTCTGTCTCTCCTGATCCTTCCGTCTCCTTTTCTCTCACCTCGTCTGTCTGTCCTTACCCCCAGGTACACCGTGGCCGCCGTGCTCGGCTCCCCTGGAGGGGGGACGGGGGGAGTAGAGCGCAGTCTCGGGAGTACCCCCCGGCCTGCGAGGGGCGATGGGGGTATGTGACGAGTGGGGGCGGGGCCGAGAGCCGTGGGAACGGAGCGAGGCCGGTGAAGTAATTGATAATGAGTGACACCTGCACCACTCACCGGTCTCGAGTCTCACGGAGGAGCTCCGGAAGGATAAAAAGGAGGGGTGACGACAGTGAAAGACGAGAGAGGACCAGGCCTGGATTTTATTTTGTGTTTTGGTTTTGTTTGTGCGTGATCCGCAAGGGGCTGTCACGCTATTTTGTGTTTGTTTATTTTATTAAAGTTTTGTTGAAGTGGTCGCCGGTTCCCGTCTCCTTCTTCCCGTGACTACAAACGTTTGTTACAGTTATCCTGTTCATCTCTTGTCTGATTAATTTACTCATTAGTTCCCTTTGTTTTGTTCATGTTTATAAGCACTCAGTTCTCCCTTAGTCTTGGTTCGTTCTTGTTTGTACATTGTGTTGCATTCATTTAGAACATTATATTCTTGACCAGTTTGAGTGAATGAAAAGATGAAAAGGCACAGATGCATATGTGAGAGAGGTGTTTCCCGCACCACCCCTCTGTGGGGTGTCCTGAAGATGCCAGTGCATTGTTTGCCTCTCAGGAGATCAAAGTATTCTAGTTTCTTTTATCCTTACACCAGCAAGGGTTTCTGCACCAAGTACTAATCATGTTTTGCTTAGTGATGATGAAATACTTATTTCACTCACTGAAATGCAAATCAATTTCTAACCTTTATATAATGTGTTTTTTTCTGCATTCTTTGGTTGGTATTCTGTCTCTATACGTTAAAATAAACCTACCTTAAAAATTACAGACCCTTCTATACTTTGTAAGTGGGCAAACTTACAAAATCATTAGGGGATCAAATAAATATTTTCCCCACTGCATGTATAGTGTATCGGCCTGTATATATGTATCGGCCTGTTTTATTCATTGGATTGATACTGATAACATTAAAAAGTAACATTTAATGGCCAATACAACAGCTGATATGCATCATCCCTAATGAAAATGCATAAAATAATATAACAAAAATAAAATAATAAACAATTATTTTGCTGTCATGTAGGAAATACAGGTTCATTCCTAATCTTTTAATGCTTTTTATCATTAAAAAAGTCCAAATGTCAAAAGTTAAAATGAAAAAAAATCATATATTATTATATTAATCATATAATATAATGATTGAGCAGATTACCAGTTCGCGTGAGTCGGAGGCGGTGACGAGTCTGAAGCTGGTGAAGGGTCATGCCTACTCCATCACAGGTGCAGAGGAGGTCAGAAACCAGCACTGACACAAAAATATGGATTTTATAGGAAAAACTCCAAAGAGCTCTAATGACTGTCACCTTATTGCACCTACAGGTTAATTCCCACGGCCGTCTGGTTCAGCTGGTGCGCATCAGGAACCCATGGGGTCAGGTGGAGTGGGCAGGCCCTTGGAGTGACAAGTGAGTTTCCTTAAACAGATCTTACTCCTTCAACATCAGTCCTGAGAGTCCTGTCAAATATTTCCAATGTCTTTTTCAGTTCCAAAGAGTGGAGCAGCGTCCAACCAGAGGAGAAAGCTAAATTGGTTCATTTAGCTGAAGATGGAGAGTTCTGGTAAGAGAACTTGAGCTTGTAACCCTCAACAACAACGTAACAAATATGTTGACAAATACTGACAAATCTTCCTCGTCCTGTCAGGATGGCGTATTCAGACTTCATACAGCACTTCTCAAAGTTGGAGATCTGTAATCTGACTCCAGACACTCTTTCAAGCGAAGATGTGAGCCGCTGGAACTACAACCAGTTTGAAGGCGACTGGAAGGTGGGATCCACCGCAGGGGGCTGCAGGAATAACCCAGGTAAATCAAACCAACCACAATGTGCTTGAAACTAAAAGCTATTGTTTGATCCACCATCTGACTGCTTGGTTTGTCCTCTCCAGCAACATTCTGCTCAAACCCTCAGTTTGTGATCAAGCTGGAGGAAGAAGATGATGATCCTCTTGATGGAGAGGACGGCTGCACGATACTAGTGGGTCTGATGCAGAAAGAGAGTCGTAAAGACAAGCGGTTTGGACGAGACCTGAACACCATTGGCTTCACTATCTATAAGGTAAATGGTTACGTACAATCAGTAATTATAATGTGGGAGGCGTGACAACAGAGTTGTCAAATGCAGCTTTATTTAAAGAGTGGTCAAAACAGGCAGGGTCAAAAACAAGGCAAACAGGTATAATCCAGGACAGACTAAAGAGTAATCCAATAATCAGGCAATGGTCAGAGCAGGCAGCAGACAATCAAAAACAGGGTAAACAGTCCAAGGTAAAAAAACAAGCAAGGCAAGGAACACGGAGAACAAGAAGACAATACTGGCGATACAATAGTCAGGCAATGGTCAGGGCAGGCAGCAGATGACCAAAAACAGGGTAAACAGTCCAAGGTAAAAAAAAACAAGCAAGGCAAGGCAAGGAACATGGAGAACAAGAAGACAATACTGGCGATACAATAGTCAGGCAATGGTCAGGGCAGGCAGCAGATGACCAAAAACAGGGTAAACAGTCCAAGGTAAAAAAACAAGCAAGGCAAGGAACACGGAGAACAAGAAGACAATACTGGCGATACAATAGTCAGGCAATGGTCAGGGCAGGCAGCAGATGACCAAAAACAGGGTAAACAGTCCAAGGTAAAAAAAAACAAGCAAGGCAAGGCAAGGAACATGGAGAACAAGAAGACAATACTGGCGATACAATAATCAGGCAATGGCCAGGGCAGGCAGCAGATGACCAAAAACAGGGTAAACAGTCCAAGGTAAAAAAAAAAACAAGCAAGGCAAGGAACACGGAGAACAAGAAGACAATACTGGCGATACAATAATCAACAATGTGAGTGTGGATCAGTGCAACCTTTATAGTGTGACTGATGGCCAGCAGGTGTGAATGTGTGATTGGTTTCTGGGTGAGGGATCATGGGAAATGGAGTCCGGAGAAAACAAAGACAATACAGAGATGTTTTTCACATTAATTTTCTCCAATTTCTCCAAGAACTCAAAAAAAAAAAAAGCCAAAAAAGCATCATGAACTAAAGCAACATTCTTTCACAATATTCAACAATGAATATTCAAGATGAATCGCAATATTTCAAACTTTGATTAGTATAATTCTTCATCTGGAGTTTGGCTAAAGATTTTTTCTTAAAATGAAGTTGAAATATTGATTAATAGCCACTGAGCTCATAATAAATCTGTCTTGAAATGTTAATAATAATAATAATAATAATAATAATAATACAAATTCTGTGGAGAAAATTTATGTGATTTTACATCCAGAATGCAACTGTTTTTTAAACACACTTTTCCTTTGACATACCTATCAACTTTACAACTAATTAACATTTGTTGTAGTTAATTTTTTGTGGTGATTATAAATTATATGTGAACATTGAATAATCAATTTTTTTTTGGTGTTTTTCAGGTTCCAAATGAGGTGTGTATGACATCTGAATGGTTTGTATATAAGAGTAGTTAGACATCACCAATGTAACAATTTGTTCTTTCGTTTTAACGATGCTAAGGAATCCCTAAAGGGAGAAAAAATTAATTAATTAATTTTTAAAAAATAGTTGGGAAGAGAAATTATTGATGTCAACCTATTCTATGCCAATATATTGTAGTGTGGAAACCGAATGTTAAATCTAACAAAATGTTGTGCTGGATTTCTAGGGTCATGCAGCCTAATGGCACATCGATGTTCCGCATTTTGAATTGTCTGCTAGTTTTTCCCACATAACAGAGTCCACATGGGCAGCGCAGCATATAAATAACATTAGAGGTCTTACAAGAAATTGTTCCTCTGATCTTAAAAGATTTTCCTGTACAGGGATGCTTAAAATATGTGTTTTGTAAGAAAATTACATTGTTGACAACCTCCACACTTTTAGTTACCTGAAGGAATATTACTCAAAAAATGTGTTGGCTGAGAACGTCTCGGGTTACTTATGTAACCATGGTTCCCTGAGGGGAACGAGACACTGCGTCCTCTAGCTTTTGTGCCATGCTGCGGACACAAGCTTCAGACGAAGAAGTGATGATGTGCGCTACCGGCGCCTATTTTGTACTAGTTGCGACGGTAGTGACGTCATGGCTGTCGCCGGCCAAACAAGTTGGTGTTTTTTCAATGTAGGCTTCAGACACGGGTCACGACGAGGCGTTCCCCCCATAGCGACCCCTAGAGGACGCAGTTCGAAGTTCCACGAAAGGGAACGTCTCGGGTTACTTATGTAACCATGGTTCCCTGAGGGGAACGAGACACTGCGTCCTCTAGCTTTTGTGCCATGCTGCGGACACAAGCTTCAGACGAAGAAGTGATGATGTGCGCTACCGGCGCCTATTTTGTACTAGTTGCGACGGTAGTGACGTCATGGCTGTCGCCGGCCAAACAAGTTGGTGTTTTTTCAATGTAGGCTTCAGACACGGGTCACGACGAGGCGTTCCCCCCATAGCGACCCCTAGAGGACGCAGTTCGAAGTTCCACGAAAGGGAACGTCTCGGGTTACTTATGTAACCATGGTTCCCTGAGGGGAACGAGACACTGCGTCCTCTAGCTTTTGTGCCATGCTGCGGACACAAGCTTCAGACGAAGAAGTGATGATGTGCGCTACCGGCGCCTATTTTGTACTAGTTGCGACGGTAGTGACGTCATGGCTGTCGCCGGCCAAACAAGTTGGTGTTTTTTCAATGTAGGCTTCAGACACGGGTCACGACGAGGCGTTCCCCCCATAGCGACCCCTAGAGGACGCAGTTCGAAGTTCCACGAAAGGGAACGTCTCGGGTTACTTATGTAACCATGGTTCCCTGAGGGGAACGAGACACTGCGTCCTCTAGCTTTTGTGCCATGCTGCGGACACAAGCTTCAGACGAAGAAGTGATGATGTGCGCTACCGGCGCCTATTTTGTACTAGTTGCGACGGTAGTGACGTCATGGCTGTCGCCGGCCAAACAAGTTGGTGTTTTTTCAATGTAGGCTTCAGACACGGGTCACGACGAGGCGTTCCCCCCATAGCGACCCCTAGAGGACGCAGTTCGAAGTTCCACGAAAGGGAACGTCTCGGGTTACTTATGTAACCATGGTTCCCTGAGGGGAACGAGACACTGCGTCCTCTAGCTTTTGTGCCATGCTGCGGACACAAGCTTCAGACGAAGAAGTGATGATGTGCGCTACCGGCGCCTATTTTGTACTAGTTGCGACGGTAGTGACGTCATGGCTGTCGCCGGCCAAACAAGTTGGTGTTTTTTCAATGTAGGCTTCAGACACGGGTCACGACGAGGCGTTCCCCCCATAGCGACCCCTAGAGGACGCAGTTCGAAGTTCCACGAAAGGGAACGTCTCGGGTTACTTATGTAACCATGGTTCCCTGAGGGGAACGAGACACTGCGTCCTCTAGCTTTTGTGCCATGCTGCGGACACAAGCTTCAGACGAAGAAGTGATGATGTGCGCTACCGGCGCCTATTTTGTACTAGTTGCGACGGTAGTGACGTCATGGCTGTCGCCGGCCAAACAAGTTGGTGTTTTTTCAATGTAGGCTTCAGACACGGGTCACGACGAGGCGTTCCCCCCATAGCGACCCCTAGAGGACGCAGTTCGAAGTTCCACGAAAGGGAACGTCTCGGGTTACTTATGTAACCATGGTTCCCTGAGGGGAACGAGACACTGCGTCCTCTAGCTTTTGTGCCATGCTGCGGACACAAGCTTCAGACGAAGAAGTGATGATGTGCGCTACCGGCGCCTATTTTGTACTAGTTGCGACGGTAGTGACGTCATGGCTGTCGCCGGCCAAACAAGTTGGTGTTTTTTCAATGTAGGCTTCAGACACGGGTCACGACGAGGCGTTCCCCCCATAGCGACCCCTAGAGGACGCAGTTCGAAGTTCCACGAAAGGGAACGTCTCGGGTTACTTATGTAACCATGGTTCCCTGAGGGGAACGAGACACTGCGTCCTCTAGCTTTTGTGCCATGCTGCGGACACAAGCTTCAGACGAAGAAGTGATGATGTGCGCTACCGGCGCCTATTTTGTACTAGTTGCGACGGTAGTGACGTCATGGCTGTCGCCGGCCAAACAAGTTGGTGTTTTTTCAATGTAGGCTTCAGACACGGGTCACGACGAGGCGTTCCCCCCATAGCGACCCCTAGAGGACGCAGTTCGAAGTTCCACGAAAGGGAACGTCTCGGGTTACTTATGTAACCATGGTTCCCTGAGGGGAACGAGACACTGCGTCCTCTAGCTTTTGTGCCATGCTGCGGACACAAGCTTCAGACGAAGAAGTGATGATGTGCGCTACCGGCGCCTATTTTGTACTAGTTGCGACGGTAGTGACGTCATGGCTGTCGCCGGCCAAACAAGTTGGTGTTTTTTCAATGTAGGCTTCAGACACGGGTCACGACGAGGCGTTCCCCCCATAGCGACCCCTAGAGGACGCAGTTCGAAGTTCCACGAAAGGGAACGTCTCGGGTTACTTATGTAACCATGGTTCCCTGAGGGGAACGAGACACTGCGTCCTCTAGCTTTTGTGCCATGCTGCGGACACAAGCTTCAGACGAAGAAGTGATGATGTGCGCTACCGGCGCCTATTTTGTACTAGTTGCGACGGTAGTGACGTCATGGCTGTCGCCGGCCAAACAAGTTGGTGTTTTTTCAATGTAGGCTTCAGACACGGGTCACGACGAGGCGTTCCCCCCATAGCGACCCCTAGAGGACGCAGTTCGAAGTTCCACGAAAGGGAACGTCTCGGGTTACTTATGTAACCATGGTTCCCTGAGGGGAACGAGACACTGCGTCCTCTAGCTTTTGTGCCATGCTGCGGACACAAGCTTCAGACGAAGAAGTGATGATGTGCGCTACCGGCGCCTATTTTGTACTAGTTGCGACGGTAGTGACGTCATGGCTGTCGCCGGCCAAACAAGTTGGTGTTTTTTCAATGTAGGCTTCAGACACGGGTCACGACGAGGCGTTCCCCCCATAGCGACCCCTAGAGGACGCAGTTCGAAGTTCCACGAAAGGGAACGTCTCGGGTTACTTATGTAACCATGGTTCCCTGAGGGGAACGAGACACTGCGTCCTCTAGCTTTTGTGCCATGCTGCGGACACAAGCTTCAGACGAAGAAGTGATGATGTGCGCTACCGGCGCCTATTTTGTACTAGTTGCGACGGTAGTGACGTCATGGCTGTCGCCGGCCAAACAAGTTGGTGTTTTTTCAATGTAGGCTTCAGACACGGGTCACGACGAGGCGTTCCCCCCATAGCGACCCCTAGAGGACGCAGTTCGAAGTTCCACGAAAGGGAACGTCTCGGGTTACTTATGTAACCATGGTTCCCTGAGGGGAACGAGACACTGCGTCCTCTAGCTTTTGTGCCATGCTGCGGACACAAGCTTCAGACGAAGAAGTGATGATGTGCGCTACCGGCGCCTATTTTGTACTAGTTGCGACGGTAGTGACGTCATGGCTGTCGCCGGCCAAACAAGTTGGTGTTTTTTCAATGTAGGCTTCAGACACGGGTCACGACGAGGCGTTCCCCCCATAGCGACCCCTAGAGGACGCAGTTCGAAGTTCCACGAAAGGGAACGTCTCGGGTTACTTATGTAACCATGGTTCCCTGAGGGGAACGAGACACTGCGTCCTCTAGCTTTTGTGCCATGCTGCGGACACAAGCTTCAGACGAAGAAGTGATGATGTGCGCTACCGGCGCCTATTTTGTACTAGTTGCGACGGTAGTGACGTCATGGCTGTCGCCGGCCAAACAAGTTGGTGTTTTTTCAATGTAGGCTTCAGACACGGGTCACGACGAGGCGTTCCCCCCATAGCGACCCCTAGAGGACGCAGTTCGAAGTTCCACGAAAGGGAACGTCTCGGGTTACTTATGTAACCATGGTTCCCTGAGGGGAACGAGACACTGCGTCCTCTAGCTTTTGTGCCATGCTGCGGACACAAGCTTCAGACGAAGAAGTGATGATGTGCGCTACCGGCGCCTATTTTGTACTAGTTGCGACGGTAGTGACGTCATGGCTGTCGCCGGCCAAACAAGTTGGTGTTTTTTCAATGTAGGCTTCAGACACGGGTCACGACGAGGCGTTCCCCCCATAGCGACCCCTAGAGGACGCAGTTCGAAGTTCCACGAAAGGGAACGTCTCGGGTTACTTATGTAACCATGGTTCCCTGAGGGGAACGAGACACTGCGTCCTCTAGCTTTTGTGCCATGCTGCGGACACAAGCTTCAGACGAAGAAGTGATGATGTGCGCTACCGGCGCCTATTTTGTACTAGTTGCGACGGTAGTGACGTCATGGCTGTCGCCGGCCAAACAAGTTGGTGTTTTTTCAATGTAGGCTTCAGACACGGGTCACGACGAGGCGTTCCCCCCATAGCGACCCCTAGAGGACGCAGTTCGAAGTTCCACGAAAGGGAACGTCTCGGGTTACTTATGTAACCATGGTTCCCTGAGGGGAACGAGACACTGCGTCCTCTAGCTTTTGTGCCATGCTGCGGACACAAGCTTCAGACGAAGAAGTGATGATGTGCGCTACCGGCGCCTATTTTGTACTAGTTGCGACGGTAGTGACGTCATGGCTGTCGCCGGCCAAACAAGTTGGTGTTTTTTCAATGTAGGCTTCAGACACGGGTCACGACGAGGCGTTCCCCCCATAGCGACCCCTAGAGGACGCAGTTCGAAGTTCCACGAAAGGGAACGTCTCGGGTTACTTATGTAACCATGGTTCCCTGAGGGGAACGAGACACTGCGTCCTCTAGCTTTTGTGCCATGCTGCGGACACAAGCTTCAGACGAAGAAGTGATGATGTGCGCTACCGGCGCCTATTTTGTACTAGTTGCGACGGTAGTGACGTCATGGCTGTCGCCGGCCAAACAAGTTGGTGTTTTTTCAATGTAGGCTTCAGACACGGGTCACGACGAGGCGTTCCCCCCATAGCGACCCCTAGAGGACGCAGTTCGAAGTTCCACGAAAGGGAAACATAAATCAGCTCTGACCAGCATATTACGTAAGTTTGGAGGTCTCTTACCTCCTGAGATGGTTTAGCGAAAATCATTTGCAAAATAGGATCAATGTCAACAATGTACCAACGTTTCTGAATTATGGCTTCGATATCTTTAGTGGAGAATACTGGATAAAACAATTGTTTGGTCTTTAAGGCTTTAGAAGACCCCCAAACTTATGTAATATGCTGGTCAGGGCTGATTTGTCTGTTTCTTAGCAACCAACACATTTTATGAGTACATGCTGCCCATGTGGACTCTGTTACGTGGGTAAAACTAGCAGACAACTCAAAATGCAGATTGCTCAACATCGAAGTGCCATTAGGCTGCATGACCCTAGAAGTCCAGTAGCACAACATTTTGTTAGATTTAAACATTCGGTTTCCACACTAAAATATATTGGCATTGAAGCTGTCAAAGTACCTCGTAGAGGGGGTGACATCAATAATTTGCTTTTAAAACATGAAGCCTATTGGATTAATACTTACTTATATATATATATATATATATATATATATATATATATATATATATATATATATACTGTATATACTTTTGGATTTATACTCACCTAATGAATGGTCTTAATGAAGAGTTTGATATTCATGCATTTCTGCATTAATGATACTGATTGTATTTGCATGTTCACGTTTGATTTTTTCTAGTCAGGTGTTTGTTAGATTGTTGTGATTTGTTCTTGGTATTTTATGTTTTCACTTTTAAGTTATGTATTGTGTTGCCTGAGTGTTGAGTTGTTGTGTGTGTGTGTGTGTGTGTGTGTGTGTGTGTGTGTCATGTGATTTCCTGGCCAATGGGCTGAAGGTCCAAACTGCAGTTTCAATGCAGCTTCAAAGGGCTCTACATGATCCCAGCTGAGGAATAGGGGTCTTATATAGTGAAACGATTGGTCATTTTCTAAAAATAAAAATGTTGGCCACCATTGAAGTCCATTACATGGAGAAAAATCCTGGAATGTTTTCCTCAAAAAACCTTAATTTCTTTGCGACTGAAGACAGAAAGACATTAATATCTTGGATGACATGAGGGTGAGTAAATTATCAGGAAATTCTTATTCTGGAAGTGAACTAATCCTTTAAGGGCTCATCAGTATGTTCATTGTCTGATGAGGAGCCATACGGCTCAAAACGTCACCTGTGGTGAGAACATGAAACAAACATTTTTGGAGCTGTGGTGTGCCAACTTTTCTTTCTTTTTCTTTATTACAATAGTTGAGCAACCCTTTTTGTTGCCCATCAGATGTGCACATTTTTTTTATTGTTTGAAGAAAAATTACTGCAAAACCTTGGTGCAAAGTTTCTCTGGGGAATGCAAATGTTTTCCATCATCATGTCCCCTTGGGGGCTCCGTACCATACATTTATACAATACATTTATTAAACAACCTTTGCAAGTTTTCAGATGCCATTTCATCCATCTGTGTTTGTGTTGCAGTTCAGGGGACGCAATAACATTCATCTTGGTCCTGACATACTACTGCGTCAGCAGTCCATTGCAGGGAACAACACCTTCACCAACCTGCGAGAGGTGAGCGAGCGCTTCAAACTGCCTCCGGGTGAATACGCCATCATCCCCTCCACTTTCGAGCCGCATCGCAAGGGAAGCTTCATACTGCGCGTGTTTGCAGAGAAAGAGGCTGCTGCCAGGTTTGTCCCGAGTATTTTCATATGTTTTACTTAAAATAAAAAAATTAAAAAACTTGAGAGTATATAGTTCCAGTTTTAGTCCACATGGGGATGCTGTTGCACAGATTCTGTTGTACCTAGAGTGGATAGTTACATTAAAACATCTGTTTGCTATCTGATTGTTAGACCAATAAATCATAACTGTACCCTAAACATTCTGTTTTTGCACCCAAATGCATGATGGATGTTTCTGACTCTTGTTCATGCAGTCCGATGGATACGGAGATCAGTGCAGATGTGAAAAAGGTGAATTTATTATTTACAAACATAGTGTGTATTATTATTATTTAAAACAAAGACGTTTATATAAATTCAGATATATAACCGTATTAAAAAAAAAAAAAATTCAAATTTAAAAAAAAATGTAAAACGTTTTTTTTCTTTCCCAGCAATACATATCCGAGAGTGATGTGGACCCACATTTCAAACAGCTTTTCAATCAGATTGCTGGAAATGTAAGTCACATGGCTGGTCATTTTCAGTTTTGAATCATTAGCATTATCACACATGATCTTTTTTTCACTCTGCAGGACAGAGAGGTGTCTGTGTTTGAACTACAGCAGATCCTGGACAGTGCTACCTCGAAACGTAGGAAAACAAACTTTTCTAGTTTTATTCTCTCTCTCTCTCTCTCTCTCTCTCTCTCTCTCTCTCTCTCTCTCTCTCTCTCTCACTCACTCACTCACACACACACACAAATATAAATACATATGTTATGTATATACTGTATATACACATACATAAAGAAAAGAAAGTGTTTATCATTCTCACAAGGTTTTTGTTTTTTCACACAGGAACTGATGTGAAGACGGATGGATTTAGTATGGAAACCTGTCGCCACATTATCAGTCTGCTAGATGTATCCTTACCTCACTGAATCATATGAATGGAATCTATATGGATTAATGCAGAGATTCACAAACTTATTTGTCAGCTGGACCCATCTGACCTTAAACACTTACTTGAAGTCCCCCTGAGAGTTAATATTTCAGTTTACTATTTTTTTTTTTTTTTATCTTATATAAAAAAATATATATATATAAATATACAAAATATATTTTTATAATATGATATAATATAATATAATATAATAAATTGTGTATTAATATTCTCAACAGAGTCCGTTCATTGTACAAACACAGCAACCAATGTAATCATCATAACCCTGTTATAACCCTTGACCTCAGTCCAGAGAGACGGCAGCGGCAAACTCGGCCTTGTGGAGTTTCACATACTGTGGATAAAGATCCAGAAATATTTGGTATAACATACATTTTGGTGTAAATTAAAGATGAAAAATCTGTAATATCAGCCGATAACCAATATGCTACAGATCTACTGTGCATCCCTACCACAGAGAAACATCTTTGTGGGCACTAATGTTCAGATAAATTCTTCATTGTATTTAGTGATGTTAATTACTTAATGTGTATGTTCTGTCATACCTCACCAGGAGGTTTTTAAGAAGCATGATACAGACAACTCAGGCACTATGAGTTCCCATGAGATGAGAGATGCCATGAAAGAAGCAGGTAATGAGTCTAAAATGTGTAAATGTCTAAACATTGAAGACAATATAGTCATTAATTTCTTCTAAAAGTGGTCCTAATAAAGAGTGCATTAATGGATGTATTTGCTTTTCTCCACAGGATTCCATCTGAACAATGACGTACTTCAGGTGATAATCTCACGTTATGCCAATCAGCAGTACGCCATTGACTTTGATTGCTTCGTTGGCAGCCTGATTCGCCTGGAAATGCTCTTCAGTAAGTTTTGCTGAAGATTATCCAGTTTAATTTTTTTAATTACCATGAATAAACTATAAACAGGAATTATGACAATGGTTTACAGTAACGTTTTCATCTGTGCTCTACACAGAAATGTTTAAAACGCTGGATAAGAAGAACAGCGGGAAAATCGAGCTGGACATCCTGCAGGTGATGCACAAGTGTGAACGTGGATTAAAATAGTTGTATCCTCTCAATATAGTGCTATCATTTACAGATGTGTTGTTTTGTGTTTTGCAGTGGCTCTGCTTGGCGCTCAGTTGAAAATCCACTCACCATAACTGCATCAGAAATCAGTTCATTTCCTGCAATTGAACTGAAGAGGATGCTGCAGACCTGAAATACCCAAGAGTAACATCGGAGTAAAATCAACCAAAGATGGGTATTATCTAAACTTGGAATTGCTCACAAAAATGTAATTTGTTTAAGGTGCTCAACTGCTGAAAAATTTGCTATAATAAAGACGACTAAATCCCATTTCTCATATTTGCAAATTTTAATAATTTGATGTCCCTTTTACAAATAGTTACCATAGTAATAGCATAGTACATTGTTTCTACAGTAAAAATAATGAATAAACTTTTAATCATAACCGCCACTCACTATATTGGAGTGTGTAAATTCATGGCTTCATTAATCTCAACTTATATTCTTCTAATAAGACCAGAAAAAAAATCATTAATGCCTTAACAACTTCCATCTGAGAATTATTTACTCCTAAAATATCTTTAATATCCGATTTCCTTCCTAATTTGATGATGCATTCTTTAAGTTTTTTCCTTTCTTCCTTATATTTCCTACAGATGTGTAGAGCATGCTCTACATTTTCTTTGCATTTACAAACCTCACATTTATCAGTATTCACTTTATTCATAAGAAATAATGTATTATTAACTCTTGTGTGTCCTAACTGTAAGGATCCTCAAATGCAAACTCTGTGTTTTGCTTCAAGAGAGCAACCATACATTTGTGTTGTGTTTTACTTTCTTTCTTTTATATTTATTCTTCATTTATTCATTCATTTATAATCATTTATCATTTAATCGCTTTATTATTCCATTTAACCATATAATCATTTATAATAATAATTGTAACCATTTATATACTCCTTTCAATAGATTCATTAATTGATTTGTCATTTATATTATATTATTGTTTTTGTTATATTATTTTTCCATTATTGTTTAGTCTTATGACTTTGTGTTTCAAGGGCTGTTTGTCTTCATGAATAAAAGATAAGAGGGAATGTTTATGGAAATCCAAGGTTTATGGGATGTTGTTGTGAAGCAGTTTGGTATAATAGTTTGGTATAATACTACTTGTTGGATTGTTTTGTCAGATGAAGTCTGAGCACTGAAACATATGCAACTAAGATTATTCAATAAACTTATCATCATTACTTCGTCTCCTGCTTCTGCTCTTCACTGGCTTTGCTCAGTCAACTTCTTGTCTGATAGAAGACTGTTAATGCAGTTTTGGGTACCAGACAAGACTTTCTCTTAACAGGTTTTGGGCATTTTGCTGACTAGTTGTTCTGTAGACAAAACTGATATTTTCTGACATGATCTGGCATCCAGGTCTGAATCTGATATTTCTAGTGCGGAGGCATGATCTAGCATAACCGCAGTCTTGTATAACTGATTTCTTCTCTTCTGTTTTTACTATCAAATGTTTTAACTTGAATTACGTTTTGAATACTGTAATATTCTCTTCCTTTATCTGAGTCCCAAATATTTTGCCAGTCATTATCAATGTTGCTTTTAATTAATGTTTTCCCTTCATTTTTTCCAAGGGAAATCTCTATTTTGTCGTTATTATTTAATGCCTTTTCACTAATTTGTCAGCTATTTAATTTTTCTTGAACTCCTGTATGTGCTGGTTTCCAACAGAATTGAGCATACAATACAATACAATACAAATTTTATTTCTATAGCACATTTAAAACAACTGCTGTTGACCAAAGTGCTTTCCAGCATCATTACATAGTAACCTGATTATCTAAAACTAAAGCCGTATCCATTATAACACCCAGATTCTTAACATGATCTGAAATACTTAATATCATAGAGGCCAACCTACTTATAATTTCCTTGGGAGCAGAAGAGGGTCCGAAGACAACACTGAGTCTTATTAGTATTCATATGAAGAAAACTGCTTGCCAACCAGGCTCTAGTCTCACCTAAGCACTGAACAAGTCCATCAAAGGATTGAGAGCCATTTTGATCTATTGGAATGTATAACTGGATTTATTAGAATGTCATCTTTAGTTATTCATTAATACTCTGTAACTGTAACAGATCGGCCAGGCTCCGCTACCACCCAATCACATCGATCCCTCTCACCTGAGTTCTGAGCACCCGCACCTGTCACCAATCAAGCACCTCATTACCAGCCTGCATAAAAGCACACACCTCAGACACCCTCACTGTCCGGTCTCGTATACACGTAGAGGACTCAATGACTTTGCTACTGATTACCTTTGAATACTTCTTGCATTACTTACCTCCTGTGTTCCTCCTAGTGTCGCCTCGTCTCCAAGTGTCTCCTGTATCTCCTAGTTCCCGGAGTGCTGAGGTGTGTGCTTCCCCCGGATACCTTCCAGCCTCAATCAAGCAAAAGACTCAGATTACTCCACTCTCCATATCCTCTGCACTCTCTCACGGACCTTTCCCTCACCCTCACTTCCTCCGGACTCAACACCAGTACTCACTGTGACCAAATAAACTGTTTTGTATAAAACTAACCTGTTGTGTCAAACCTCTTCCGTAACAGTAACTGCTGAATCTGAATAAAATACAACTTTGTCTGGTTTGACTTCCTGCACCCATTGTAAACCCAGAGATATTACAGAGATAATACAGATATTTTTTGATCCATCAGTATATATTTCTAAATATCCATAATAGTTCTTATTTACATATTCTTGTACCAACCTACAGTACATATATAGACATAGACAATGGGAACATAAAGGCGCAGAGACTTATGACTAACAAGAAACACCTGTGAACAATCAAGACTACCAATGAGAATACAGAACAGAGAACCACATGACCAAAACAACCAATGAGAGCATAACACATAAACAGGGAAAGCACATGACACGTTCATAATGAGGAGCAAGGGAACCACATGACATGAACAGAAAACATAACCATGACTAAACTTCAAAATAAAACAAGCAAACATGGCACCATAAAACGTCTAAAGAAGAAGAAAAAGAAAACATGGGCATGAAACAAAACCAAAAACAGGCATGACAGTATAGAAGTACAATGGTACTTTCTTCTTATTAGTGCCTTTAAACAGTTTAATTGACTACTAAAACAACTCTTGTCACATACTGTTTTTCATCTACTATAGTAGAGAAGTATGCGATTTCGGATGCCGCCTAAATCATTTGAACAGTCTACTCAGGCTCTGAATCGTCTGGAGCAGTTTCTCAGTAAAAGAGTAACAGGATAATGTATAACGCATTGTGCATTTGGTAATCTCTATGTAGCATTGTAGATATGAACATATAAGCATTAGCATATGATTTCATAATGCCATCATCACAGTAGCATTTGGAAAGTTAATTTTTAAAACTTTTAGTTCTGTGTCATAATTAGTCTTATAGAGCCTAAAGCTTTTTGTTCTGTTCAACAGGAATAAGAGGCCTATATTAGTCACATTATTAACATTAACTGCCAGGAAACTAAACTGTTTTTAGTTTGTTCAAAATATTTAAGTATTCTTACCCCTTCATTTATTTATTTTTTTTCAAAATTTGTTATGTTGTGTTAAAATCCATACACCATAATGAAAAAGCAAAAAAACTGATTTGTGACAACAATCTGCATTTGCCAATTATCATGGACATCACGTTGTTTAGACATTTGAAGAGTGGATCATTTTAGTTTGAGTTAATAATAACTGGAGTTGAGAATGAGCACTGGGTTAAAATCATCCAACCCTTATTCAAGGAATTACATTGTGTGTGTTTGCTTGTTATGTTAACAATGAACTTAATTCATTGTTCAAGCTTTGTAGAATTAATAATTGGCTTCACCAGAGTTACAAGTAATACACATTATGCTATCAAATTTGTTTACCAAATAGTGACACATAAATTAACACCATCATTATACATCCAAGAAACAAATCAATTCAGTGGAATCCAGTTTTACTCCTTTTTTCAGTCAGTTCATACCAAAAATATAACATTCAGGTATAAATGCACTTATGCCACTTTAAAACCCCCATTTTTTTGTAGTTACAGCCTATTTGTTGTTGCTTACAAATTATATTGGTGGCTTAAATACAGATATCTGTGATTCAGTGTGTGAAATGAACAGGTTCTTCAGTTTTAGTCAAACCAGGAGGATTAACAAAGAATCTCAACATTTGTTTCGTGCAGGTGGATGAATGTTTTTAATCTTTTACCCAGAACGTATAGTGGTCTGACCATGACAAATCATTACAAAACCTACATACATGCATACATACACACACACACACACACACACACACACACACACACACACACACACACACATGTCAGGGTCTGGCGTCTGGTGTTCTCCCTCTCACCAACAGAGGTAACATTTCCCATCCTCCCGGACTCCGTTTCCATTACCTTGACTCCACACACCTGTGCACACACTCACTCACACACAGCTGTGGCCCATCCTGAGGGCTATTTATGCGCCTTCCCCATGCCACTCTGGGCGGATTATTAATGATTGTGTGTAGTAGTACTACGGGTTGTGATTGCGGTATTGTGGACTGATGCAAGCCAGAAGTGGCCTTATTGCATCAGAGTCCAGATTTGCTGTCCAAGCCTGTCTCAGATTGTTAGATCTGTTTGTTTTCTGTTTTTTACCGTTGTTTTCCCCTGCAGTCAAATAAACCTGCATTTGGACCCAGACCCTTTGTTTACACGGTGTGCTTTCCTGACCGCGCCGTGACACACACACACACACATGTATATGTACTGCTGTATAGGTATATATACTGCATATGTATATATGTATATATACTGCAGCTCTCACTTTAAAACCAGCATCAGTCTCACACAAACACACACACTACACAAGCTTTAGAGAAACTTGAGCACGACTACAGGGCAGCATGTCTATATATATATATATATATATATATATATATATGTGTGTGTGTGAGTAGCAGTGCGATATCAGCACGGCTCTGTGCCGATATACAGCCATATTGCATGGCTACGAGTGTGATATTGCATTTATACAACAGTTCGAAGGCACGTGTGTGTAAATACATAAAAAACAACTGAGTGTCTTTTGTGCAGAAATACTTCCTCAGTTTGCAGATTAACAGCCGAGTTCAAGCTGCCATTAATTCGAGAATGTCACTTTAGAACTAGTAATGACGGAACGTTAATAGACTAATGTTGACAGAACACACTGGTGCCGTATTTAGTATTATACTACACAATAAACAGGCATTTAAACCACTATTTAGGTTTCAAAGAATATTATTTATTACATAAGCCTACTTTTATCACACAGACCTTACGAATGGTTGGCAATATGGCGCTGTGGCAAAACAGCGACATCAATCACATTAAAAATTCATAAAGATAAAGTAAATCAGCTAATTGTGCGCATATGACCATTCGTGCAGACACGTTCATTCTGACAATGACATTTTCTCTTAACGGTAAAGATGAAGCTCAATACGGGATTAACTGTAGGCCTACTAGAATGCCATCTGCTGGATATGTAGGGTGGTTCAACAAAACCGTGGATTTCTAATCGGTTGCATGTAGCCAACGCATGTAGCAGCACCTTTCATGCATTTTGATTAAAGGGGTCATATGATGCTGCTAAAAAGAACATTATTTTGTGTATTTGGTGTAATGAAATGTTTATGCGGTTTAAAGTTAAAAAACACATTATTTTCCACATACTGTACATTATTTCTCAAAGTAAGTATTCCACAAAGTTTCTCCTCTATGGCCCGCCTTTTTGAAACGCGTCGATTTTTACAAAGCTCATCAGTCTGAAAAAGCGAGGTGTGCTCTGATTGGCCAGCTATCCAGTGCGTTGTGATTGGCCGAATACCTCAAGCGTGAGACGGAAATGTTACGCCCCTCACATACTGTGATGGCGTGTCCCAGCCGTGTCCCACCCGTTACTCTCCCAGGATCAGTAAGCAGTCCTCCATAAAATGTGCCAGCGATCCACAGCACTAAGTTGAAGTATTCCCTCAGCGACCAGCACAGATCAGCTCTAAGCATGACGAAGCGGATATCGTCCTCTTTTGGAAGACCAGACAAAGTAGTTTCGCTTTCACAACGAAAAACACAGCGGCCTAGCGTGAGCGAAAGCCCCGGCTTAGCATGAGCTGAAGCCGGGCAAGAGTGGGCTGAGGCGGCGGGGTCGAGAACGGCGGCCCCGGCGAAGGAGTGGTGAAAACGGTGAAAGCCGATCCGGTGATCCACAGCACTAAGTTGATGTATTCTCTCAGCGACCAGCACAGATCAGCTCCAGGCATGACGAAGCGGATATCGTCCTCTTTTGGAAGACCAAACAAAGTAGTTTCGCTTTCACAACGAAGCACTCAGCGTCTTCACGACATGGCGGCGGCAACAATACTACAGCGAGAATAAAAGTTACGCCTTCTTTCTTTGCGTGAACATTTGGGCGGCGTTATGCAAATCTTCCCACATAGTGAGGTAGATATGTGGGGGTGTGTTCGAACGAGCCGCTTTAGGGGGGCGTGGTTGACTCTTAACTTTTATAAAGAATATCTCTTTGGATTTGAGACTTTAGTCTTTGCAAATTTACAGATCTTCTATATGCACCAAGAGCTTGTAACACTCCAAAGAGAAAGGAAAAAATGAAATCGCATCATATGACCCCTTTAATATTAATAAAATTACATGTCATTTAAGCATTTGTTGCATCACTTGAGCAACGAAATACGTTTTTTGTTTGTTTGTTTGTTTCTACGGAACTACTCGATAGACCATGGAAATAAAATTTGTATTTCCTTTTTTTTTTTTGTCGCAGCCGACGTCCCAATAAG
The DNA here is from genome assembly GCF_001515645.1 of Sinocyclocheilus grahami. NCBI lineage: Eukaryota > Metazoa > Chordata > Actinopteri > Cypriniformes > Cyprinidae > Sinocyclocheilus > Sinocyclocheilus grahami. The sequence goes on along the minus strand of NW_015506221.1, from coordinate 688,748 downwards.
GAAATGGAAATTAGCCTATCCGCTTTCTTTATTTTTGTGGGAGCTAAGGGAAGTTAATGTTTCCGCTATGAAAAAAAGTTAACACTGTACAAACAAAAAACACAATAGAAAGAAAAAAATTGTTACAATGTACAAAACATAACAGAAAATCCAAATCGCAATTATGATTATTATTACATTTGATGATGCAATTTAAGCATGTGAAATTTGTTAAAAACTGGTTTTGAGTTTGAATAAAGCCTACACTACATGTCCATGTATATGCACACCACTTTCTGATTAATGACTTTGCTAGGTTCCTTAATCGCAAATTGAGGGCAAACCTTAATGCTACAGTATACAGTGTCATTTTAAAGACTGTGACAATTGTTTAAGGAGAGCCGTTTCCTGCTCCTCGACAGACTTGACAGACCTGCATGAAGCCCAGACCTGAATCCCACCTTTAGGATGAACTGTAAGCAGAAGCTGTTAGGAAGGACTGCCATGTTAATGTCTGTGGTTTTGAATTTGTTTGTTAAACCAGCACACATGGGTGTGGTGTTTGAGAATGTCTGGCCATGCAGTGTAGATCAAAACATACTTTCATCATGTTTTGCTATTGCTGTTGTGTAATTGTAATATACAGGCTCTATACAGGCTATTTATATATATATATAAATAGGCCTACAATATGCTTTTGTGTACAAAGAGTTTTGTGTATTCATTTTGCATCACAGAGTTATTTGATGTTAAACCAATGTAAAAGCAACACCTGCCCCTGTGCGCTGACAGGTGGGTGTGACTCCACCCCTCACTGCTTTACTGTACAGCAGCTCTCACTTTAAAACCAGCATCAGTCTCACACAAACACACACACACTACAAGCTTCAGAGAAACTTGAGCACGACTACAGGGCAGCATGTCTAATATTGCAAAAGTTCTTTCTGGGAGGCAGGACAGAGGAGAAGGAGTGGGAACAAATGAGAAAGCGATTCCTTTCAACAAGCAGGACTACCAGAGCCTGAAGCAGGAGTGTCTGGCGAAAGGAACCCTGTTCTGTGACCCGACCTTCCCTGCTGAATCCGACTCTCTGGGATACAATGAACTCGGACGGTACTCCTCCAAGACCAAAGGAGTGCAGTGGAAGAGACCTAAGGTACTGCAGTGTGTGTGTGTGTGTGTGTGTGTGTGTTTTCTTTCTTCCACACAGGTGGAGTTTAGGTAAATATTAAGCTGTGCTTTTGTGATCCTTGTATGTTTTATCGAATTTATTTCTACCTGAGACGAACCTTAAAATTACTTTTAACCAATTGCTTAAATGTACAAACGTAAATTAAGTAGTGAGGTTGATTCAATATAAAGTAATAATAGCGATATTAAATATCAATATAAATATTAAAAAACTGTATTTCTCCTATTGTTGTTTTTCATGCTTGGGTTTTTATAGAATCTATTTATTCCTGATTTTTGTAGTGTATTTATTCAAATCTATTTGAAATCAGTCTTTAAGGTGATATTTGACATTTGCATTCACAAGGAACAATGGAAGGAGTTTTAGTGATTAATAAAACTACTAATTTAATTTTAGAAATGGTAAAATAGAAAATGTATGTTTAGTTGCTGCCTTAAATATTAATAAACCCAAAGTGTCCTTAAAGTAAAAAGTGCAATGAACTTGTCTGAAGAAATATACATGCTGAAAGAAAAGAAGCATGCAACAAAGCAACAATTTTACAGTGGTTTATCTGTGATACAAAACATGTATTGTTATGTGCGTGTGTGTGTGTGTGTGTGTGTGTGTGTGTGTGTGTGTGCCCGTATGTTTTCATGCGTGTGCGCGATATGCTCACTATGGTAACCGACAGCAGCTCAGGTTTCTCTTTAGGTGTGAAGATGACCTTATGTGTGTGTTGATACTTATAACATGCAGACTCTCTGCTCATCAGTTTGCATTGTTATATAAATAAGATGCTTTATATCTGTATTTTTTTTTCTTTTATGAATACACAAGCCATAGCACATTAGTTCAACTGAACCTTTTTACATGTGCTGCTAAGAGCAAATAAAAGCTATTGTTATTTTGGTGTACCTTTACATAACGTAACCCTATCACCTCTAATCATACTCACATTGTCCCTTTTTAAAGGAACTCTATTCAAACCCTGAGTTCATTGTGGACGGCGCTAAGCGGACAGACATCTGCCAGGGAGCTTTAGGTGAGAAAAGCTCCTTTTGATCAGAACGGTGTTTGGGTGTGTCCTGTTGCATAATTTGCTAATTATTTGTGAATTACACTAACACATATAGGTGAAGTCATTATCACTAAAAATTGACATGATGTGTGGCCAAGTATGGTAACCCATACTTGGAATTTGTGCTCTGCATTTAACCCAAGTTCCCACACACACACACACACACAGCAGTGAGAAGTGAACACACACACTGTGAACACACACCTGGAGCAGTGGGCAGCCATTTTTGTGGCGGCACCCAGGGAGCGACTTGAGTTCAGTGCCTTGCTCAAGAGCACCTCAGTCGTGGGTAATTAGAGTGGAAGAGAGCGCTGAATATTCACTCCCCCCACCTACGTTTCCTGCCAGTACTGAGAATCGAACTTCAGGTTACAAGTCCAACTCTCAATCCACTAGGCCACAACTGCCTGAAAAACGAGATGAATACGGAATTTCAGGTTATTTTATTATTCATTACTTTAAATGAGGTGTTTAGTTACCGCTGTCTGCCAGGATGTCTGCTTTATGTTGACTTTAGTAAACTGTCCTCCACCCCAAACACACACAGACTCACATTGTGCAGTGCTAATGACCATGACACAACAAATGTATTTGCTATATCAGAAATTGTCAAATACTTTTCATCTGTTTTGGTAAAAAGCGTCAAGTAAAAGGCATATAAAGAAAGAGGTATTATTTACTCTTACAAATAAAGGTCTTATTTGGCATTGAGGGTTCCATGAAGAACCTTTAACGTTCATGGAATCTTTTTATTCCATAAAAGGTTCTTTATAGTGGAATAAGGTTCCTTAGAATATTGAAATGTTCTTCACAATAAGAAGAAATGGTTCTTTTAGAACTGTTCACTGCAGGTTCTTTGAAGATCCAAAAATGGTTCTTCTATGGCATCACTGTGAAAACCCCCTTTTGAAATCTTTATTCAAGAGTGTTCATGCTCATGGGGCACAATACATGCTCAAGTTTTAGTGGTTAGTTAAGAACATGAGCATCAATCATAGGGATGCTAGATTTAGCAACCACCAATCTAATTAAAGTTACCTCACAATGCAAGTGCATTTCTTGTGTTGTGGAAAAACATTGTGAGACATGGGAGTGGTTAAAAACCTATGCTTGAAGGTTGTAGGTTCAAAACCCACAATGTTCGATCCATCCACCATCACCATTGAGCAAGACACATACACCCAGGATACTCTTTGAGCGAAACACTGAAGCCCAGGTTGATCCTGGAGGGCTATGTCTATAATAAGTGAACTGGAAGTCAGTTTGCATAAAACAGTGAGCTCAATGCATAAGTATCTAATGACATTTGATACATTGGCAGGTGACTGTTGGTTGCTGGCGGCTATTGCATCTTTGACTCTGGATAATGAGATTCTGGAACGTGTAGTTCCACCTGGACAGAGTTTTGTAGAGGATTATGCTGGCATCTTTCACTTTCAGGTATAAACATACAGTGGGATCAAAACGTTTTAGACCACACTAAAAACCTGGAATTGAAAATCTAATTTAAACCTGGATAAAAAATAATTTTAAAAATCATATAACATTAGAAAAAATGCCAAATGAATTATTTTCACTAGTGGTCTCAGACTTTTGGACCTCATTTGAGTATTAATTACAACACATAACCCTATTATAAATCCAAAGATAAATTAAAGGGTTTCTGTCAAACTGATTGGTGTTGTTCTCGTCTCTTCAGTTCTGGCAGTACGGTCAATGGGTGGATGTTGTCATTGATGACCGGCTGCCTACCAGAGATGGGAAGCTGCTGTTTGTTCATTCAGCCGAGGGCTCTGAGTTCTGGAGTGCTCTGATGGAAAAGGCCTATGCAAAGTAAGTGTGTGTTTATTCATCATAAATTACCTGGTACTACTTACCTGAACTATAATGCTGAACAATAAGAGACTGAGTCATCTGAAACCATTGGTAAAGACTGTACCATAACCACAGCCTACAAAACATACAATGTTTATACAACATATCCATGACATGCCAACCAGTGGCACTGATTTCTCCCGTATTTTGAAGGTTAAGCGGCTCATATGAAGCTCTGTCGGGAGGTTCGACCACTGAGGGTTTTGAGGATTTCACAGGAGGCATCGCTGAGAACTATGAGCTGAACAAAGCTCCTCCGTACCTGTTTAAGCTTCTGCAGAAAGCACTGATGCTGGGATCATTACTGGGCAGCTCCATTGATGTGAGTCCCATTCCACTTCTGATGGCTTTCAATTCGCATCATTCTTAGCTTTTAATTTCTCTAAAGCAAGAAAATCTAAAATACTGCATGAGTCTTCAGATCAATATTTTAGTGGATCTGTGGTCTAGTTAACAAACATGCTTTAGACACCTATGCTTTTATTTTCCAAGGTCTACGATAATAATTTCCTTGTGAAACCGAACAATTTGCATGTGCTCAGTGGGTGTTTTGCAGGCGACTTGCAAAGAATATTTGCCACATATGCAAATAGTTTGGACTCACCCATATTTAAAGGAGGATTTTGTGTGTGGAAATAGTAAATGTTAGCTCACTTGTGGCTCACAATACATACCAGGAGTTTAAAGCAAGACAATAATTATCATTGCTGTGTGTGACTGTTTGAGGTTGTGGACAGGTGTCTTTTATACTGATAACGAGTTCAAACAGATGCCATTAATACAGGTAACGAGTGGAGGACAGAGGAGCCTCTTAAAGAAGAAGTTACAGGTCTGTGAGAGCCAGAAATCTTGCTTGTTTGTAGGTGACCAAATACTTATTTTACCGAGGAATTTACCAATTAATTCTTTAAAAATCCTACAATGTGATTTTCTGGATTTTTTTTTCTCCTTTTGTCTCTCATAGTTGAGGTATACCTATGATGAAAATTACAGGCCTCTCTCATCTTTTTAAGTGGGAGAACTTGCACAATTGGTGGCTGACTAAATACTTTTTTGCCCCACGGTATATATATATATATATATACACACGCTACTGTTGAAAAGATTGGGCCATTACTCCAGTCTTCAGTGTATGAAATAATGATTCACATGATGTATATAATATCACACGTTATTATAATAATCATTGAGCAGATTGCCAGTTCATATGAGACGGAGGAGGTGACGAGTCTGAAGCTGGTGAAGGGTCATGCCTACTCGGTCACGGGTGCAGAGGAGGTCAGAAACTGGCACTGACAATATAATATGTATTTGAAAGGAAAACTCGAAGGAGCTCTAATGACTGTCACCTTATTGTACCTACAGGTTCATTCCTATGGCCGTCTGGTTCAGCTGGTGCGTATCAGGAACCCATGGGGTCAGGTGGAGTGGACAGGCCCTTGGAGTGACAAGTGAGTTTCCCTAAACAGATCTTACTCCTTCAACATCAGTCCTGAAAGTCCTGTCAAATATTTACAATGTCTTTTTCAGTTCCAAAGAGTGGAGCAGCGTCCAACCAGAGGAGAAAGCTAAACTGGATTATTCAGCTGAAGATGGAGAGTTCTGGTAAGAGAACTTGAGCTTGTAACCCTCAACAACAACGTAACAAATATGTTGACGAATACTGACAAATCTTCCTCGTCCTGTCAGGATGGCGTATTCAGACTTCATACAGCAATTCTCGAGGTTGGAGATCTGTAATCTGACTCCAGACACTCTTTCAAGCGAAGATGTGAGCCGCTGGAACTACAACCAGTTTGAAGGCAACTGGAGGGTGGGATCCACCGCAGGGGGCTGCAGGAACAATCCAGGTAAATCAAACCAACCACAATGTGCTTGAAACTAAAAGCTGTTGTTGGATCCACAATCTGACCGTTTGGTTTGTCCTCTCCAGCAACATTCTGCTCAAACCCTCAGTTTGTGATCAAGCTGGAGGAAGAAGATGATGATCCTCTTGATGGAGAGGACGGCTGCACGATTCTAGTGGGTCTGATGCAGAAAGAGAGTCGTAAAGACAAGCGGTTTGGACGAGACCTGAACACCATTGGCTTCTCTATCTATGAGGTAACTGGTTATGTACAATCAGTAATGCTATTAGTACTCGAGATAGGATTTTAAAAATTTAAATCAATAAAGAGTCATTAGCTAAACCAACCTGCACCAAGATGAATCGCAACATTTCAAACTTTCATTTGAAGCAATTCTCTTTTAGGAGTAGTGTAATTCTTCATCTACAGTTTGGCTAAATATTTTTCTTTCCTTAAATGATGTTGAAATATTGATTAATAGCCTCTAAGCTCATGGTAGGTCTGTCTTGAAATGTTAATAATAATGTGATTTTACTTCCGGAATGCAACTGTTGCACTTTATTTGACACACTTTTCCTTTGACATAACCATCAACATTACCACTAATTAATATAATATATTTGTGGTGAATTGTATGAAGTTGAACATTGAATAATACAATATTCTTTGGTGTTTTTCAGGTTCCAGATGAGGTGTGTATGAGCTCTATAAGTTTTGTACATAAGAGTAACTGGACATCACAAATGTAACCAGTCTTTCTTTCATTTTTATGATACTACGGAGACCCTAAAGGGACAAAAAAAATTATAATTGGGAAGAAAAAATACATTTAAATGCTTTTGTGTTCCCCTAAGAATGGAAAATGTTTTGTGAGAGAACACAAAATTTCTAAGGGAAAGCAATACTTTTGCAATAGAACGCAAAGTTTTTCAGGATAACTTTAGTTTAAAATTTAGTGTGCAAACACAAAAGCATTAAAATATCATTTTCCACCCATCTTATTTTTTTTTCCATCTTCATGCGTTATACGATACATTTATATGAAACAACCTTTGCAAGTTTTCAGATGCCATTTCATCCATCTGTGTTTGTGTTGCAGTTCAGGGGATGCAATAACATTCATCTCGGTCCTGACATACTACTGCGTCAGCAGTCCATTGCAGGGAACAACACCTTCACCAACCTGCGAGAGGTGAGCGAGCGCTTCAAACTGCCTCCGGGTGAATACGTCATCATCCCCTCCACTTTCGAGCCGCATCGCAAGGGAAGCTTCATACTA